>NW_016828762.1:1180597-1214191 GCF_001698545.2 Rhinopithecus bieti | reverse complement strand
CCAGGATGGTCTCAGTCTCCTGACCTTGTGATCCGCCTGCCTCACCCTCCCAAAGTGCTGGGACTATAGGTGTGAGCCATCGTGCCTGGCCGCCAAATTATATTTTCTATTAAAAAATAGATGAGCTGGATAAATCAAAAGCAGTGTTTAGGAGAAAGCTAAGCAGACCTGTAGAAGGAACATACCTCTTATAATCACTTTTACACAGACTAAAACCTTGTATTTTTTTAAAAAGTTGCCTGTTTCCTGCATGACTGTGTTGATAATTTGGAATCAGAAGTCTACTTTCTATGGTTACTATTTTATACAATTTCATTTACAAATCAAGAGACATTTGCCTGCTGTGGGCTTTTGCAAATTTCCTATGGCAAACAGATTTTTTAAATGCCTGAATTTTCTACCAACTTATGGCAGAGTTAAGTAGTCATGACAGACACCATATGGCCATAAATGCCAAAAATTTTACTATTGAGTCCTTAATAGAAAAGGTTTCTGAGTCCTGCTCTACATGCTTATTAAACTCTTACAACATTCTATGAGGTATAATTATTATTCCAATTTTGCACAAGAGGCAACTGAGGCCCAGAAGGGGAAAACAATCTGATAGAAGATACACAGCGAGAAGATGCAGAGGTAGGACTTGAGGCAGGCTGGCTCCAGAGCCTAGGCTCATAACCACAAGGTAACCTCTCTGTTACTGGGTATTAGTGTAATTATAATCATGAACATGCAACCACCTTCAACACACATGTTCTCCCCTGGGCTTCTGGGCTGCTGTGAGCATGGTTGCTGGTTTAGAGGCTGTGCCTATTCTGCCCTCTTCCTGGCTCCTCTAGTTCTCTCTGCCCGAATCATGCCTTCCATAGCCAAGCCTGTATAATTCTACACCAAATATTCCAAATATGGGAACTGAAAGTCTCAGCTGAATGATTTAGAACAGTCACTTAACATCTCGAAAATTCTGTCTTCCCACGTGAAAAATGTGTGTGATAATCCTGGGAGCCATGTACCTACTATGCAGAGCTGTTCAGACCTTAGCTGTTCTCTGCCCTCCCTACCCTTGCGTCCTAGTCCCACCTTTTATTGAAACCAGTACCTGGGTTTGTTTTCATTGACAGCCATGTGGCCTCAATTTGAGGTGTGTGACATGGGAGGGCCAGGATCTCAACCTCTGCCCCATCTACATTCCATCAGCCCCTCCAGCACCTGTAGCCAACTTCTCCTTTCAAAGCTCAACCCCCTTCCTTGAGGTTTCTTCTCCACCCTGCACTTTCTCTTGTGGGTTGAAGAGGCAGGTCCAATTTTCACCTGATCTACATAATCCCCTAGGATCACTGGATGGTCCAATCCCTCTGAGGGCTTTTCACTCTTTCACGTCATTCCTGGTGCCATTCAGGAACTTTCCTTCTCAGCTTCATAAACACTATCCTTTCCCTCCCCAATAATTAGTGGTAAGCCTCATAATTTAGAACTCAGGGTCTGAAATTAGGCAAATATGAGCTAGAATGCTAACTCTGCTACTTCCAGCTATGTGACATTGGGCAAGTCTAACCTCTAAATTCACTTTCTTCATCTGTCAAATGGGGCAATAATATAATTATTGTGTTACAGTTAATAGCTGTAAGCATGTTGCCCAGCATATAGTAAGTGCTCAATAAATGTCAGGTAGCTGCTCTGTTACGATTTTCATGATCATCCTCATCTTCATTACCACCATCACTACCAATTTCTACATCTGCATTATCAAAGCTACCCAAGTACAGAGTGTTAAGGTAATTGTATACACAATATCAGACAGTATAGCATGATACAATACTGTATATACCACCTGTTCTCCAGGGCTTTAGGGAAATACTATATCCACCAATTTTTATGTTTATTTTTTTGAGATGGAGTCTCACTGTGTTGCCCAGGCTGGAGTGCAGTGGTGCAATCTCTGCTCACTACAACCTCCGCTTACTGGGTTCAAGCAATTCTCTTGCCTCAGCCTCCCGAGTAGCTGGGATTACAGGCGCCCTCCACCACATCCGGTTAAGTTTTTGTATTTTTGGTAGAGACAGGGTTTCACTATGTTGGTCAGGCTGGTATTGAACTCCTGACCTTGTGATCCGCCCACCTCGGCCTCCCAAAGTGCTGGGATTACAGGCGTGCACCACCATGCCCAGCCTATATCCACCAAAAATTAATGGAAGTGAACAAGTCACTTAATCTCTCTAGGCCTACATCTCCTCATCTGAAAAGGAGAGAATGCTGGATGAACTAACAGTTCATGTTTCTGAATGTTGTCTCTAATGATCAGGCTGATAAATCTGTGGTCTTATTTCACCTTCCACTATGCCCTGGGAAGTTGGGACAAATCCTACCGCTTTCCAAGCTGACTCTTTGTTGAAAACTATGCTTCCAATAAAAAAAAATTCCCTGTTCTCATAAAAGCCAGGTTTGTCTTCATTCTTCAAACCAATTCCTGAGGCTTATCCTGTGAGATAAGGATTTTTATGTCAAAGAAATGAGTCACATCTGAGAAAAGTGAAATAAACTAGATACCTTCCCCTACCTCCAGCAAAGTCAAACAGCTGAAAGTCTGAATATCCAGAGCATTTAGGTAATTAGGAAAAAAAGCAAGGGAGTAAAAACCTGAAATTTCCAGATGTGACATGATCACTGTTTGACAATTTTAAATTAAATTTAAAATTTTTGTTGTAAGAGAGAGAAAGGGACATCTTCATTCAGCAACCCTGCAATTAGACTTACTTGAACCAATTTCTTTTCCTGGTTTACACAAAATAACACTTCCTCTAGTACAAGGATTGCAGAAAACCTCAACAGTAAATAGGCAGGATCACAAGTCTCTAGATTAAAATGCAATTATGGCCGGGCGCGGAGGCTCAAGCCTGTAATCCCAGCACTTTGGGAGGCCAAGACGGGCGGATCACGAGGTCAGGAGATCGAGAGCATCCTGGCTAACACGGTGAAACCCCGTCTCTACTAAAAAATACAAAAAACTAGCTGGGCGAGGTGACGGGTGCCTGTAGTCCCAGCTACTTGGGAGGCTGAGGCAGGAGAATGGCGTAAACTCGGGAGGCGGAGCTTGCAGTGAGCTGAGATCAGGCCACTGCACTCCAGTCTGGGTGACACAGCGAGACTCCGTCTCAAAAAATAAAAATAAAAAATAAAAATAAATAAAAATAAAAAAATGCAGTTATAACATTTTCTCAAAATATTCACATGAACTGCGAGCACAAGATTCAACCCATAAAATAATGAAGGAAAGTCTTTATCCATAAAATTCTCTTAGAAAATTTAGACAGAAAATCTGAATTTATGTAAGGAACTCTGCAACAAAAGAACCACCCTTTTGTCCTGATTTTGAAAATGCTCATTATTTCAGAGCAAAAAATATGTATCCATAAAGGGGGGTTCCAGTAGGATGAATCTGGTATGGCAATGACCACTTATTGCCTACTCATTTCTTTGCTGCCTTTCCTTTGATGGTGTGACTCATATTTTATTTGCCCTCAGAGAAAGTACATAAATCCCAATTGGTCCAAGCCATTCACGGTAATTTATGGCCCACTGTAGGATTACTGGCGTGATTCATTCTGTCCAGCAAACCACTGACAAGGGGCAGTCTGTTCTAGAGCTTCTTGGAAAGCTTTCTTCACACCTATAAAGACAAGAAAACGGTGTCTTGCTGGTGTCTCTGGAGACTGTCATGCCGAGATGCAATGCCTGAATCTGCGGCAGCCGTATTTTGACCATGAGGAGACTACTCTGACATGCTAAGGATGACCACAAACAACTTGGATCCTTGACAAGGCCACCCAGCTCCTCAACGCACTAACCTGGGAATCACCTGTCCTCATACCTAAAATAACATGTTTAAGCTATTTGGATTTGAAATCTCTATTACTTGTAACCCCAGATATCTAAAGTAATAGAGTTGACCCAGTGGAAAAATATACGAGAAAAACCTAGTTATTATTAGACATGCCCTCCAAAAGTCATCCAGAACAGAATTGTTCTGCTTCACCTATATGACACAATGTAAAAGCAACATGTTTTTAAGAATCTGGTAGTTTGATCAACATGGACATCTATCCTTCCTGGAGCTTTTCATAACTCTCCTGGATACTTCCACATTGAGCAGACAATGCCTTAATTATTTCCATATGTTGGACTCTACAATCTGTAAAATGGGGATTTAGGAACAAGACTTTCAAACTATATACGCATATGAGAAGGATTTTAAAAAAATAGTAACAACAAAATCTGTTTTTTAAAAAACGCCAGGAACATTATTAGAAATAAAAGTTCAAAATCATGACCTGAGTTCCCAAAGTTTAAAAATTCCTCAAGGGTTTAAAGCAAAACTGATGATTAACAGATTTTATCAATTCTACTCAAGCAGAACAAGAACAAACATTGGAATTCCTTCTAATTCAAAGCCCACTGAATTAAAAAAAAACTCCCCCCAAAGCAAGTCTTATTTATCTGCCAGACATGATTCAGAGAACTCTACACATATTGAAGTATAAACCTGGTTCACTTGTAAAAATGTCCCTTCATAATAATTCTCAAACCTCAAACAGCCTTCCTCTAGTCCATTTTCTGCTGTTGGAACATAGACACTCAAAGATCAGCTTAGTCTTTTAAATTTAGCTTCTATCTCCCTTCCAAACACGTTAACAAAGGGTGTCTGGTGTGTCAGGCACCAACCTAGGGCAACAGAAATACAACGATGGGGTCCTTGCCTTCATGGAGTTTATATGTTTTTGTTCTAATGATGGAAACAGACTCATCAATAAAATTAAATAATAATTACCAGTTGAAAACCCAAGAAATAAAACTAGTGGCTAATGCAATAACGAAATAAATAAGGAGTTGAAGGGAAACCAGAGGTGGGAAAAGCAGTTTAACTTCCAACAGAGAAATCAGACATGGCTTCCTTTGATAGGTAACAGACAAGCTACAAAGATAGGGGATGAGGGATAAGAAGGAGCCAGTCAAGGGAGGAGCCATGTGAAGCCAGGAATCAAAAATAAATGGCTTCTTGGACCAAAGCCACAAAGCCACCTCAGGGATCTCATCTGTAAAATGGTGCAGATCATCACCAACCTGCCCATCTCCCCAGAGCTAGATATGATAATGAACAGGAAAGTCTTATTTTTTAATCAAGGTTAAAAGCCCTCCAGTTATGTGCTTTTATTATAAATCTTCCCCTAAAAAAGCAGGTGGCTTGAGTTGCTACAAAAATAGACACTCATTGCTGTCATATGTTTCATACTGCATCTCTCAAGCAGTAAAATTAAAACTAGTTTTGACTTGAGAAGTTTTATAGCCTTTGAGATACCTGGAGATCCAAAGGGCTATGTCTCTAAACCACAGCTGAGGGTTGCTCTCCTACAGAACTGTGGTAAATGCATGTCATTACTATAATGACCAACACAAATACACACCAAAACTACCTTCCAAATACCCCCCACATGAGACAGACTGATGTCAGCAGGGGATTCCCGGGCAACTCTTTTGATAGGGTAGCACATGGCAGCAGAGGCAGCTTAGGACTTGCTGGCCAACAACCAAACTCTGTTTGTGGCATACTCTTTTTATAGCCCTTCTAATACATGATATTTGCTACATGATTATCTAAAAATTAAATAATCAGCCATAGCACTACGAGGAAAGTAAAATTCTGGGATTAAAACAGGTGATGTGCATATCCCAGGGCAACACAGTAGCCCAGGTTTATGCTGTAACTGTTTCCATTTGATTAGCAGAAGCCAGACCTACAGTCTTTAAGACAGATTCGCACTGTAGCAGGGGAAGGATAACTGAAATGATAGAGCCTTGCTGAAATTCTTGTTCTGCCCTTTCTCTCCCAGGACACAAGTATCATTATTCCCATTTCCAGATGAAAAAACTGAGGTCTTATGAAGTAAAATAACTGGCCCAAGGTATGTGCTGCAGCTAAAGTTTGAACCCAGCTCACCTATTCTAAATCATACACCCCTTTTATCACATTGCCTCACCTGGTTAATCATGTTTGATTCTTCTTTACTCTTTGATTCATCAGGAGTAATCAGATTTCTGAAGGTCCTTCATAAATACTTCAGTCTGCAAAGATGAACAAGAGGAGCCCGAAGAACGTCGTATGAAATGAACACTGAGATTCTGAGATTCTCTCAAAACAGCCTCAGGTGAACCAGGAGAATAAGCAGCTTAATAATCTTTAGTGAGGAGGCTGGGAGGGAGGGGGCCACACGTGTGCCGCATACTTGTACAAGAGTACATATTTCCTGTCTCTTCCATGTCACGTTCTCTTAAGCCCTGAGGCTTCTACACTGGCAATTTGCACTGCACGGAATGCCTTTCTCCTCTCCTCTGCAATGAGATCAGCTGCTCTTCAGTGAAGCTTTCTCAGAAGCCTCCCACCCCCACACCCGCACACACACTGACAGACACACAGGACAGACAGCCCTGTGCCAAACCTCAGCCCTGTGGCAGGGTGTTCCCAGAAGCACTCCTCATTAGTCTGGGGTCTTCTCCAGGCAGGACCTGAAGTTACCTTTCTCTTCCTCCCCAGCGCTTAGCACAGTGCCTCGGTTCAAACATGCACTTACTGAGCCTGCCCATGGCCAAAGGGCCAGGCGCTGGGTTGGACTAGGGCTGGCAGTGGTGAAGAGAAGGAACTCTCGAGGGGTTGAGAACAGGGGCTCTGAGTGACCTGACATCTACCTGCTGTGCCATCTTGACCATCTCTTAAACCCTGTGCCTCGGTTTCATCATCTGTAAATGGAAATGACAGTCCTGCTTGCCCCCTCACAGGGCTGTTTTTAGGATAAAAGGCAGGAGGCAGAGAGGAGTTGGGTGACACTAACTCCTGAGAGGGGGTGAGAAAATGATGTCATTTCAGCCTTTAGCCTTCTATTACTTTTTGTTCTCTTACCCTGCTTCGTTTTTCTTCCAAGCACTTATACTACCTCGCTGACACATTATACATTTGGTCTCACTTACTGCCTGGCTCTGCCCTACTAGGATTAAGCAGAATGAAGACAGGACTCTTGTTTTCTTCTCTGCTGTGTATTGGCACCAAGGACAACAATGGGCATGTAGAAGGTCTCAAGTATTCCTCAAATGCATACATGAATGAATGAATGAATGAATGAGAAAACAAATAAATGAATGATGAAACAAACGAATACTGGCTGACCAACTTATGAGGCATACATCTGGAAGAGACAATGGATGTTAACAAAATGCGAGACTATGAATTGCTATTTTATGGCAATAATTACAGGCATATTTCACTTGTTTTTGTACTGGTCAAAAAGTAAAGGCTGCATGTGAATACAATTCTTGAATTTTGGTGTTATGCTATATGGCATAGGAGTCCTCACATCTGCACCCAACATGACCCCAGGTATGTAATTAATGCGGCATTAACCCACACGCTCACTTACTGATGGGATTATGCGTTCACAGAGTCCTCTAAAAGAGAAGGAATCCTCTCTAAGACAATCTATTGCTCCAATGGACCGGCTGCCTAGATTCAGGTTTCCTCAAAAGCTAGCCCTCGATTTTGACTGATCCAGGAGCAGAGCCTTCCCATCTGCAAGGAAGCATCAGTGGTGGCCCATATGAGCCCCCATCCATGTGGCAATGTATCAAGTTTCCACCAGCACAGAGAACAGAGGAGGAGGAGGAGGATGAAGGTGCCCAGGAGGTGCCCAGACTCTATAACCCCTTCCTGGATTCATGCCTTCCAAGAGGTTCCTAAAAAGTCTCTTATTAGTTTTGTTCTTGCCCTTAACATCCTATAAACGCATCTGCTTTTGTTTGCTCTCATCTGGCCGTGGGCAGAAGAAAACTTGTGCACAAGATAAAGAGAAGAGAAAGATCGTGATTTTTATCACCATCATAGCTACCGTGAAAGCCCTACATTAAAAAGCATGATTATATGCTGCCCAGTGTATGGACTAAGTTTTTCAAGATTTGGTTTTATGAAAATATATCTTAACTATGGGTTTCCTCCAAATGAGATTAAAACATTTCAGTCAACAACATACACACAATCTCAGTCCTACCACACTTTCTCTAGTATGTTTTCCATAAACTACATGCCCTGGAGTGCTTTTAATTTTCCTATTTTAAAAAGGTGTTTGTATCCCTTTTTTCTCAATATCCAGTGGTGAGAAAAGTGATTTATCACCTGCCACACTACTGCTACTCAGTATTCCCACCATAAATCGTGCCTTTGTGACAAAACCCTTATCTTAAAAAACAGATAGCATCAACCATTACCGCTTTTTATGTCAATGTCCTTTTATTTCAGAATGACTCTGTTTTCATTATAGATCCTCAAACATATTAGCAGAAGACACATTCGCAGCAAATGCTTTCAGTGAGGGGCAGTCCAGCTATAGTCACATTCTCACTTCTAACAGGGGTAAAATCCTTAAGTAAACACGTTCCACAGGGGCTGTGCTAAAGTACATTTTTCAAAGACCAATGCCATTTGGTTGAAGTCAGCTCCAGAGGGCCACATACCTTTTCAATCAAAGCCGCAGCTGCCGGGGTGAGTCCTGCCCCCAGAGAAGAGCCTGGAGACCTCTACCTTTATCTCCCCTGAGCAGGCGGCCCTCACCTCATCAACAGACTGCTACAAAAGTCGATCTCTAAGATGGCTGCTCAGAACTGGAAGACCAGAAGTGGCAGTGTGACGGAAGCTGGTGTGGTCACAAATGTGTCCTGAGCACTGTTTTGAAAAAACAGGAACATACTTTCCACTCACTCCAATCCTTGGGCTGCGATACAGCAGGGTAAAGAATGGAACATGGCACTGGGTTTAGAAAAAATTTCCTAGGCAATTTTGTACTTAACTTGAGCAAGGGACAGTATGATACTTTTTAGAAATCTAATTAGGTTTGCGTCAACAAAATGTTGACTCAATGCAAAAAAGGTCTTAAAAATAATTTCATTTGGTATCTTTCTTTTAAAGAAAAGCAAGCTGGAGTGAATAGGTAGAATTCAGGTGTCCAAAGTCATTCTTGTTTCAAATTCCATTGTAAAAAATTGATAAAAATAAACCATTAAATCTGTTTGCCTAGGCTGTGAATTTGCTAAGTTTTGATCCATTTAATGTGTGGTCACACAGATTGATTTTCTTCCTCTATCTCCCATCCTTCTTTCAGAGATTTCAATAAGCTCTTCCAAAGTAACAAAGTTCATGTGGTTAAATTGCTAGCTGCTAACTCAGTTGTATGGAAATCCAATGCTGTGTTCTATTCTAGTGTACTCTTCAGTTGACATTAAAAAGTCCAGGCTCAATTCATCATAGTGCTTAGAAATGTCATTAGCATCCATTGGTTCCTTGGAGTGTATTCCTCTTCCCTGGGCCTCAAAACTTCACATGGATGTCAGAAAACCAAGCTATCTGGGGATCTCTGTGTGAACAACTCCCATAAATCACACTGTACATTCCGGCTGTCAGGGTGAATATAACTCAACCACAGTTGGTTGCGTCCTGGTTCCAAGCACACCTGAGTCACTGCAAGCAGTGGGACAGCAGTACAAAAAAGGAGCAGCACTGCCCAGAGACAGCAACAAATCAGATACTCAGAGAAATAAGTACATCAAGCCAAGAGGGATGAGGCAGAGGGAGCAGCTTTACTTTGCAAGAGTGCCCCCTCCCTTTTTCAATAAAAAAATGCAGATTCCCTCCTGCATTTAGGAAAACTATGCATATGTATCACTTGGATTTCAATGGTTTAATGGGAAACTCAGAAAAAACTGCTGGAATTTTGAAAAGATAGCTCCTGGAAACCTGAGATAAAGTGAGAAAATACCACACAACTCATTAGCAAAAGGGACGTTTTCGGCTCTTTTGTGTCCCACAGTGTGCCGGAATTAAGGCTTATCTCAGAGCCTCTAGTAAGATACAGAGGTTGGTTGTTGATAGTTGGCTGGAAACCAGGGGTGATCTGTTGAAATGCTGATCTGTCTTACCTGTCCCAAAGGCCTCTCTGAGGTCCTACAGTGACCCTCTCTGGCAAGACAAGACCCCAGAACATATTAAGGTAGGACCCCAGAGGAGATCAACAGCTAGGCAAGATCTCCAGGGCCTTCAGTTGCCAGGGAAAGACACAGTACATATAAAGCACCCAGAATCACGTTTTTGTTACAGACTGCAGCAAGGGACAATCTGCAATGTGGTGTCTGGGAAGACAAGGAGGCAAAGGGAGGGGCAAAGTGTCCTCTAAGATGAAATCTAGCCACAAAGCCAGAGCTATATTTAAGCAGTAGAACTTTCTAGCAGGGGTTAACACACCTCAGTCACCAGGTCATATTTGTCCCACCACCTGTTTTATTAAATAAAGTTTTATTGGAACAAAGCCATGCTCATCCAGTTACATATTGCTTATAACTGCATTCACACTACAATGGCAGAGTTGAGTAGCTGCAACAGAGACTGTATGACCCCCAAAGCTGAAAACTTTACCATTTGGCTCTTTACAGGAAAAGTTTGCCAACCCCTGTTCTATGGGAATACCTCAGTGGTAAAAGGTGAGTGTCAGAGATGGTTTTCGTTTTTCCAAATCTCTGCAAGTCCACCAAAAATACTTTATCAGGCTTTAAAAATAGCCACACACACACACACACACACACACACACACACACACACACAGACACAGACGGTCCTTACTATAGTCAGCTCTAAACATTAACCCATGCTGTACCACTTTAAAAATATTCACAGCAAATATAGAAGGGTGTTTCTATCCCATTCAAGATAAGCTGGTCAAGTTTGCCTTGCCATATATGCAAACTTCTAGCTGCCCGGAAAAGCATGCAGCTAGCCTCTTAGTACATCCTCTAGACATGAGTGGTTTGCAGGAGGAGAGAAGGCCTGACATTAAAAGAGCAAACACCCTTTATTCTAACATCACAGAGAAGTAACAGTTGTCAGGATTAATGAGGGGGCTCTAGCCCTGTCCGATATTTGACACTCAGCCTATAAAGGAAAAAAAATGTCAAACATCAATTATCTTCTAAAGCTAAAGGCTGTCCTCTAAGTACACTCTAACCCCTCTCTTGGAGCCTCTTGACTGCTAATCTTCTCACTATCAAGAGAACTTGCCCCAGGATAAAACCAAACTGAGTACTTGACCATGCTAATTAGGCAGAGTGAGCTGGTATAGTTGAGAAGTCCCTTTTAGCCACTCCCCTCACAACACTTCTTTAAAAACAGAAATAAAGTCAATGAGTTCAGTGGAACAAGCACTTTTTTTTGGGTGGGGGAGGGTGGGGAAATGGAGTCTCACTCTGTTGCCCAGGCTGGAGTGCACTGGTGCAATCTCAGCTCACTGCAACCTCTGACTCCCGTGTTCAAGCAATTCTCTTGCCTCAGCCTCCCAAGTAGCTGGGATTACAGGAGCCCACCACCACGCCTGGCTAATTTTTGTATTTTTAGCAGAGATGGGGTTTCTCCATATTGGCCAGGCTGGTCTCAAACTCCTGACTTCAAGTGATTTACCCGCCTCGGCCTCCCAAAGTGGGAAGAAGCACTTTTAATATAGCAAAATAGCCAAAAGGCAGAAAACAGTATTGACTCAACCTAGAAGATAAGAAGGTGCTTTTTACAACAAATTCAACTTACCCCCTCATCTAGCCCCTTTCCGTCTCTGGCAGTTCAGCCTGTGCTAAACAATCCCATCATTTACAGCACAGTCCTATTGGGGCATACTGTCAAATATAACCGAGTTTTATATCTCTCAGCTCACCAAAGGGCTGTGATAAGGTGTCATTCCTTTGAAGTGTTGTACAAGAGAGCAAAGTGATTTTTTTTTAAATAAAAAAGTTAATAAGTTAATACATCAGAAAATCTCCAAGCTCTAAAGGAGTTCATGATTATCACAAAAATTGGTATTTCTGTAATTCAACATGATCGCCTAAAGAACTAATGAACATAAACGGCATTATACTGTACTGAAAAGGAAGAACAGGGGTTTATAGTTACACAGGTACTTCTTGAGAAAGTTCACAAATAACTACAGAGCAAATACAATATGTGTGCTGTTCACAGCTCACATCGGTGCCGGAACCTGGAAAACCATCCTTGCATGACCAACTCCACTGTGCTACCTTATCCCTCCCAGAGGGTTCGGAGACCCCATTTTCAAGGCAAATCTCCTTTCCAAACTAACATGTGCCACGAGCTCAGTGAAGCACCACATAAGTAGAAGTTGTCCCAAAAATCTTCATCTCATCTTTTTCTCCCAGGAGTTGATCAAACACAGTGAACTTCTCAAGTAGAAATGCGAGAAATGGCAGTCAAATTGAATAGAAAGTTAACTACCAAACTTCATAACGTTTACAGTTGGGACACAAATGTGAGTTGTGCTTAAAAAATAAATTGCTTACAGACAGATGTGAACTTTATCTGAGAAAGTTCAGGAGAAAGAGGAGGGCATTAGAAAAAACATGCACTGCATTGTAGAAAGGGCAAATAAAGACTGGGTCCGGCCCCAGCTCTGCAGCCATCAGATGACGGAATAGGAACAGGTCCTTCAGCTCTGTATGCCCCTGTTTTCTCATTAGACAAGTAGGAGACTGAATTAACTGATCCCTGAGTTTTAAAATTTTTCCTATGATTCTTTATGGTGATCCAACCAATTTTTGCATATTACCTAAGTAGTGAGCCTCTTAACAAATGTATATTTGACTGCCAAAACTTAGAGTCACATAATTTGAAAGGTCAGGAGAAATATCATGGAAAGAAAGAGAGAGACGGGCAGAGAGATGAGAAAAGGAGGACAGGAGAAAAAGAGAAAAATCAAGCGAAGTCATCTTCAGTTATGTTGCTATCATTCTGCAGGGAGTTACTATATGTGGAAGAAATTACACACATGTGTGCATACACACACACACACACACACACACACACACTGGTATAGGGAGCTGCCTATTTTCTTCCAACATCTTTCCTTTACCCTTCCCTACCCCAAAAATGAGGAAATGAGCTCTATCCAGTGTTAAGGATGGGAGAACACAGTCTAAATTGAGATGGATTAAAATAACAATTTACACATATGAGAGGTGTTACCCAAAGCCAATCAAAACTAAAGCTGAAATAAAGCTGATATCTATATACGTGATATAAGCTGAGCGAAACTGCATCCTCAAGACCTAAGTTGCATTGTGTCCCATAATCAATCTACAAGTCAAGACAACTGCTAGTGTTTCTAGGTTCCAGTGTGCCAAAGAAGAATGCCATAGCCTGACTTTAGCAGGGACTTTACATGTACTTTTTCTTTCTGTATATAAAAAAAATCAGTGATCCCAGCTATATAAAAGGTAGAGAAACAAGTTTTCAGGGTGATGCAAGCAGAATTCTAAGTCCCCCCAAATACTAGGAAATTTATCTTTTCAAGACAAGCATCACCACCAAACACAAGTTTCTTAAAGAGCCTGGTGAAATCATCCAGCTTTTACCTTTTTCAGTTTTGCACAATTGAACTCACTGTCCTAAATACACTTGATAGACACGAATATCTATCCTGTGTGCTAAAAACGTGGGACATTACAGAACTGTCATCTTGCTGGTGTGTATTACTCTACATTTAGAGTTACAGACAAAGAAGTCAAACTCTTAGAGATAAGTGAAATTTCTGGAGAAAGAGTGATGAGACTAAATTAGAGTAAGTAAAAAAAACAAAGCACACATTAAATCAAGCACAACCCACATTCTCAAGACACTTATTTTCAATGCCTCTATTAGCACTGATTGCAGGGCTGTCAAAACATTCATTTTTTGCTGACCTTAATCTGCAATGTGATGTGATGTTTTGGGACATGACTAAATTAATACTTTTCTAAATGGAGTCACTCGCTCATGCATGGTTGATGAATCATTCTATAAGAGGTCAATTTTCATTCATTCATTTTAGCAAAGAGGGTTTTTCCCAGCTTTCAAACCCAAATTCAGAGCTTGGTATAATGTCTTTCCAAAAGCAACTTTTCAGAACAATGAATCTAGAGGAAAGCTTGATAAACCCAAGGGATGAGAAACCCTTGCGTGACTAGCTTCTGCTGTGAGTGGATCTCTGTAGAAAGTTCTACTTATGCTTCCTTTACTCACTTATGTTTTACATTGCAACACCACATGTATTCAGAGACGCAGATGTTTGTGATGACTAGGATTAATAAACAAGAGCCCTTGGTACTTGAGGAATCCACGCTGAGCGCATCGTGTGCCGTATCTCATTTCCTCCTCCTGCCAGAGAGCTTCCCTTTTTCCACCCTGCTCTCTGTCCCCAGGGAGGATACCTTGTAGAGAATGGTTCTCTGGTCTCCCTCACTGCCCTGGCTTCTAGCTGGGATCAGTCAATGGAGTACAGGAGAGGAAAACCAAGAGAGAGAGGAGAAATGCAGCCTAGATTTGGGTCCCACCCCAAAGCTCCTTCCTGTGGGGTGACTCTTGATAGCGCTCTCTCCAGAGTGCACAGCTCCTGTCTAGACAGCCCCCTTCAACAGACTGCCTTTCTTCTAGGTTCTGGTACCTCCTTCCACTCCTGCCCTTTAAGCCCAAGCCTGGTCAGAGCATTGCTACTAGCCCAGTTACTGCCCTATGCTCTTCTTCCTGTACCCCAGAATTTAATAGACTATGACCCCGGAGCCAGATCCAGCCCAAAGCCTGTTTTTGTGAATCATATTACTGGAAGACACACCTGTTTGTTTAGGTACTGTCCATGGTTGCTTTCCCTCTAGAGCAGAGTTGAATAGTTGAAGAGAAAGCCACATGGCCTGCAAGGCTGAAAATATTTACCATCTGGCCCTTTACAGGAGAAGTTTGCCGACCTGTGTCCTACACTCTTCTCATATCCTTGAAAATGGTCCTTTTACTAATCTGATGGATCCTATCTTAAGTGTGCCATTTGTTGACTCCTGGGATCCTTTATGGTATGGTCCTTGACCATTCTTTCAAGGTACCTTTAGTTACTATAACTGTTCCCATTACATAGGGCAAAAGGAAATTAGAACGAAATGCTTTGATGAAAAGGAAAGGGAGAATGAGTGACAAAAAGTAAAAGCCTGGCAAGAAGGGGTAGAGAGAGAGACAGCGTGCACACGAGAGAGAGATTGATTGGTTGATTTTATGGGCAAAGTGTTAAAAATTTGTCAATACACTGGGGATCCACAGGATTTCTTTATTTCAAAGATAAATTAATAGGAGCCATTAATCCAAGTTTGCTTTAGAGACCATTGAGGAGCCTGCCCCCTTTCTGCTTGGATATGAGAAATGTGAACATTTCAGTTAATGAAGCGGAAAGAGTTTAGGACAGAATTCTTTCTCCATTCTTGAACTGTGTGAAAAATTACGCAGGCACTTGGTTTGCTAAAAGAGTATTACATGGTTAAACACAGTTCCTCTTAGCCAGTCCCTACTCACTAGACTTTGAAAATTACCTCAGTAATATGTGAAGAAAAAATTTTCCAAGGTGCACTGATTTTGGAAGGTCCTTGATTTGGTCTGAATGTTGGTGTTCCCATCAAATTCATACGTTGGACTCTAATACCCAATGTGATAGTAATTAAGAGGTGGGGTCTTGGGGAGGTGGTTAAGCCATAAGGGTTCTACCCTTGAGACTAGGATTACTGCCCTTTGAAAAGAGGCTCAAGGTAGCTCCCTTGCTGCTTTCACCAAGTGAGGAGAAAGCAAGAAGGCACCATTTTGATGCAGAGAGCCTTTACTAGACATTGAATATGTCAGCACCTTGACCTTGAACTTCCCAGCCTCCAGAACTACGAACAGTACATTTCTGTTGTTTATAAATTACTCAGTTTAAGGTATTTTATTATAACAACCTACACAGATAAATGGTAGTCCTACTCTGTGGGGTCTAAGACCAATAAACAGCTACCGCTAGATAATCATAAAGAGTAATCAATTTGAGTTACCAGTTATTTAGCATGTTAGATATGCCAAGGCCCTTACAAATACTTTACACTGTTTTTTTATTTACAGATTCCAACAAACTTATTTTAAAAGTACTATTATGATTTCCATATTTTGGATAAGAACATGGAGGTGGATAGGTGTTGAGAATTAGCCCAAATTTGTAAACGACAGAGACTACACTTTAACCAGCTTTTCTGAATGTGGCACACTGCAAGTTGCCCCTGTGTAAGGTGAATTTCACTGAGAAGTAAGAAGCCCGCCACTGGGAATCTGACTGTAGTAAGGGCACAACTCAGAGGTTATTTTGTAAATCACTGCACCATTGTTGAGGTTTGCTCCATGGGATCTGTCCCATTAGGTATGGAGTGAGTGTGTGTGTATGTGTATTTATATGTGGTCATATTTACGTCATAATATTTACACTAAGCTCCTTCAGACCTATACAGAAAAACTTATAACTTCAAATCTCACCAAAGCAGCCATGATTCCAGATGAACTTAACCCATGAAAGGAAGGCCTTTCACATTCCTGTTAAGTCTCCACCTATCATTTCCATGTTATTTGGTACCTCAGACCCCCAAGTCTTGCTCCTATGGGTGTTGGTTTATTCAGCTGAAAAACTGAAAATCCATTTTAGAACTGAGTTGATCTTGCCTGAGGAAAAATATCAATTTTCAGAGCTTTGTCTAGGACCCTGCAAAGGACTTAAGAATTCTTCACAGAGGTTCATGAATGGTCCCAAGGAGTCTACAAGTTCCATGAAATTGTACGTGCACAAGTGAGAGGGAGAGGGGATGACAGCCTCTGAGAATGTAAATTTTTTGGCATGAAGATCTGTAACTTTCATCAGATCCTTTTGGGGTTCTGTCCTCCCCAAACCACAAAGAATCTGAGCAGAGAGATAATGCAGTCCTCTTGTCTGTCGTGCAGCCAGCTCTCACAGCCATACTGGTTTAGCCAGAGAGGCAAACACACCAGCATCTTCCCTGCTCTTCTGAACTCTCTCAAGAGTAGAGTGTTTCCCATTACTCTTTGCATTACGCCTTACTCACCACTGACTCAAAGTGATCCTGTGATGTCACCAGGCACGATTTCCTACAGATGGGAACTTGACATAAAGAGCAGAAGGCTGCACTGGCCTCCATCCAAATGGTTTAGTGACTCAAGTAACAACAGAGCCTCTTCTGTGGCTGGGGCTGTTTCACCTGTGAGGCAATTTCTTGACATCCCGCCTAAGACTCAAAATAGGGCTTTTATTTAACCTTGACTTGTTTGCCTACAAAAAGTGCATATGGACCTCTTCCTGTACCTCTCTGGACATCTGTGGCTGAGTAATTCTGCCTAAATGACTATGTTTTGTGTTATTGCTATTTTCCCAGAGTGTGGCTTCAATTGTATCTTGCTTTATAACAATAAAATCTACCTCGAACTAATTCTGAAATACAATGCAGCTGCTTTTGCTGTAGCCAGTTAACAACTTTGATATAACATACCAGAAGCAACCAGCAACAGATTTTATTTCAGTAAAATGCCCTTTTTTGGGGAGGAGAGATACATTCTGGAGTTTGAGATTTACTCAAGTGTAAATTTCCAAAGTTCAGATCTACTCCTACGTAAGTAGAACAGACCTATGAAAAGCATAAGCAACACTCCTTTGGCAGTTTTCACAGAAAGAATCACCTGTGTGTGTGAGCAGCTTTCTCTCAAAGAGAACTGATGGTTTGCTTATGATGTTTTTTATTTTTCCTCATATTTTAAAACACATTAAACGCTCCCCATGCTATGAACATATATACCCAACCATGTTATGTTTGTCTTTGAATAAACATGACTCTACTTTTGGAAGACACATCTTTCAATAACCAGCCTTGGAATTTGTGTGAGTATGTGTGTGTGTGGGTATGAATGTGTGATTTAGTTATTTATATTTTATTTAAGATTTCATTTCTATTTTATTCAGGATTTCTTTTCTGATTATAAAGAAGTATCTGCTTATTGTGGAAAATCCAATTTTAAAAATTGTATGAGTCTCTATTATACATTCAACTTCTTGGAGTCCGAGTCCCAAGACTATAGGAAATGGGTAGAGGGACATTATTACAGTACTATTTGCAGGTCCAAAAAAATGCAGAACAATTTAAGGTTCTGTCAATGGAAGTGTCACTGAATACAGTGGACTCACATTCATATGATGCAACAGCATGCATTTATTAAAACCAGTAAGTTACATCTGTATCTATCGGAGGAATGGACACAATATGCTATTACAGAAAACATGTTGTAAAATGAGCACAAGAGGATTGCATCTGTGTAAAGACAATGATTAAAAAAAAAAAAAAGCTAGATATGGTGGCTCACGTCTGTAATCCTAGCACTTTGGGAGTCCAGGGCAAGCAGATGGCTTGAGTTCAGCAGTTCAAGAATATCCTGGGTAACATGGCGAAAACCCACCTCTACAAAAAACACAAGAAATTAGCTGTGTGTGGTGGCACATGCCTGTGATACCAGCCACCCAGGAGGCGGATGTGGGAGAATCACTTGAGCCCAGGAGGTTGAGGCTGCAGTGAACCATGATCACACCACTGCACTCCAGCCTGGGTGACAGAATGAGACCCTGTCTCAAAAAAGAAAAGAAAAACTGACATCTCATATGTGTACATGTGTTTCTATTTTGTTTAATCATGAAGAAGGCTATGGAAGGCTTTGTGCTGGGCTGCAAACTGCTTACCTCAGGGTATGGGAAGAAGAAAAGGAGAGGAAGGCACGTGGAGATTTGTCTTTTTTATTTTAAAATGTCTATTGTTTCAATGATTGTGGCAACTCCACATAACATTTTAATTTGGGGGATGGCATTCAATAAAGTATTTCTTTTAAAGAAAATGAACTATACATTATAGTAAAAAAAAAATCTGGAAAACCACTCCGCTTGCCAAGATAGACCACTGCTGGCAACTTGCTGTGTACAAATTCTCATTATTTCCTATACCTATACTAACAAAAATAAATTTTAAAACGAGGTGTATATTTTATATATATATATATACACACACACACACACACACACACACACACACACACACATACACAGTTGGCTAAATGTTTTTATGATGATTATTGTTTGTACACACACACAGTTTTGTTTATACTTGTTCACTCAGTGAGGCTCCAATAGTCCACTGACATGCGAGCTGGCTGGACAGAAATGTGGCATAAAGGAGAACACACAGAGCCAGATATGGATTCGGATCCCATCATCCCCAATGGTCAGCTGTGTGACCTCTGAGAAGGCACTTACCCTGAGTCTCAGTGGTGCCACTTGTAAAATGAGAATGATACTATGTATTATTGCAGTGTTGTGGGGACAATGAAATGAAATAGCACATTAGGAAACAGCCCATTCCTCCAACAGATACAGATATAACTCATTGGTTTTAACAAATGCATACTATTTCATCACACAGATGTGACCCCAGCTTATTCAGTGATACTTCTACTGACATATCCTTACATTATTTTGCATTTTTTGGACCAGCTCACTGCCTGAGCTCATTGTGTATGTACTCAACTGCATACAGGAGCCACTCAACAATGGAAACTATCAATAATCATAATGTGATAATGTCACTGAGGACTTGCTATTTACTAAGAACTCTTCTAACAGCCCCTAAAATCTCAAGATATATTAATTCATTTAAATCAGCACACCTAACTTATGAGATAGGAACTGTCGTGCTCATATTTCAGGCAAGAACATGAAGGTCCAGAAAATTTAAGGAACTAGCCCAAGGCTACATAGCAAAAATATCAGAGCTGGGATTCAAACCCACACAGCTAGCTTACCCTTATCCACTACACATATTGCTGCTCAATGCTATGACTGAGGTAGAATTTTATGGAAGTAAATTCTTCCTACATAAGCACTTCCATGGACCATGTAATAACAGATTAACTATACGGCAAAAATGGCCTCAGGCTAGCAGTTGATATTCTCAGCACTGGTTTCGAGACCTTTTCACCTGGGAACAGAGCGTGAACTCGGCTAGATACCCGACACTAGCCCACTGTGATATTCTGCACCCTCCTCCCACTCTCCCTATGTGTCCATCTGGTCACACTCTGCCAAGGAGACATGGCAGCCAGGAGCTTCTCTTTCCCCCATAAGCCCCTTCAGCACCCAAAACAAAATTTAACAACAGCAAGGGAGAAAACTCTGCAAGTCAAATAGGACAGGATGGCCTCTGGTCTATACTCACCTAAAACCATAGTAACTCACACAATCTATCACTGTAGGAGTCCACCCTCAAGTTGGCCAACTCATGACAGCGAACAGCTCACAAACGTACGATGAAAGGACTGTTCCCACATTAGACTCTGCTCATGGGAATGCCATGACCAGCTTATTAAACCTACTAGGCAACCTAACATCATGCAAAAATAGCTTATTACCAATCTCCAGAGATCTTCAACAAGGTGTCTACCACCACTTTCAGTATTCTCCTAAATTAAATGAAAATGGCATTTTAGTTTCCTTAAATAAGGTCTAAAAGACGTCAAGTTCTAGCTTTGTCTCCTAGGTGGTCTGTAACATGAAGCCACCAACAGTTCGCTTTATGCTTTCCCTTCCAATGCCAGGGCAGTTCTTTTCTCTCTCTGACAAGGCCAGGACATTCCCTCTGTCTAGTGTGGTAAATGAGGGGAGAAAAAAAAAGAGGAAAAAATAGCAGGCCATTTATAACTTGCAACTTTTACTTCAATGCTCTTAATGAGCAGAATCTGGCATCCTTGTTACAGGAGCACCTTCAAAGATTGCTACTGAACTTTAGGTGGCACAGGGGTTAAGTTAGGAAGGAAAGGAAAAAAAAATGAATAGAGAAGAATAACCACTTCCATCTAGGAAACAGGATAACGACAGACCCTTTCACGTTGAACTTGAGTGCTAAAAACATGTTTTGTCCAACTAAGAAAGTGGCTACATTTCCAGCACAAGTTAAGTGGTGCTTCATTTAATGGTGTGGGTGTGTGGGGGGGGGTGTGTGTGTGGGGGTGTGTGTGTGTGTGTATGCATATGTGTTGTGGATAAGAAAATAAAAGATGATTTAGAAAAAAGAGAAAACATTAATTAAGTTTAACAAAACTACCTAGGATTTTGTTTGTTTTAACGTCACTTGGAACAGTTATTTTGATTCCTCTAGTGTTCTGATTTAGATTCTAGTATTACTATGGTATGTCCTTAACAGCATTCCATAGCAGTCTCTCTAAAGTAATACAAAAACTATGTTGCATTCTATCATTAATATGTTCATTCTTGGTAGAATACCAAGCTAAGCAAAATGCTACGTTAAATGCACTCAAAATTACCAATATATTTTGACATAAGCAGCTAAGTATGCAGAGAGCTTATCACTATCTTTTTAACTTTTGCAATTGGGATATCACCCACTAAAAATGTCCATTTGAATGACTTCTGCCATCTAACACCCCAAAAGGACAGAGAAACTGCACTGGTTTTATCTTCTCCTTTACTCCTTTAGAAATCTTTAAAAAAATTTTTTTTCAAAATGAACTATTTTAATGTGAGTCCAGGCGGCCTCCACTTTGAAGAGATAACATTTCAGCTTTAAACTGGCTGGCATATAAACACACAAGCAGATGCCCCACTAACTCTAAACAATTTTAGTTTCATTTCTTGGCTGAGTGTTTAAAGCAAAAACTAAGATAGCTGCCCTTAGTTTTACCATTTTGAAGTTTAGGAATTCAAGTTTTAAAGTTTCTTAGCAAATGATATTAGAAAAACAGATCAGAAATGTCTTATTAGGAAGTTTCTATTTGGTCTCTGTTTATATTAAGATTTACATTGTGTTCAGCATAATTGTCATTCTATGAGAATAGTCCTCTATTTTCAGCTTGTCACATTTTCTCACTAGTTCAGCACACAACACAAATCAACATTTCGGCAGACAGCTAGCAATACAAAGGTAAAATAAATCCGTTTACTACAACAGGCTTTAAACATCATCTCGCTCGTCAAAGCAAGGTTGTGGCCTGTTGGTAGGAAGCCATGAAGACCTTTCTCAAGGCCTTTGCTTAATGTCCTCATTTGCATCCACCCCCTTGCCACACCTCCACACCCCCAGAAACCCTCAGAAAGTTCCACTGTGCTTTATTGCTTCACTGAGAATTCGGTTTAATTAAGCAGCTGTGGCAAAGGAATTATTTCCTGGAAGATGCATGGAAATTCTGTGACAACAGTGACTAAACTTCTATCGAAGAAATGACGCACTCAAAATAGGTGTCAACAAAGGCATCTTCCAGAACTTAGTTGCTACTGATTTTATGTTGCCAAAACGGGTTTTGACAGGCAGATAAGATCCAAGTCAATGAAGGAAGAGAGGACAAAGGTGACCAATGTTAATTATTTTCCAAACATGGTGGCAAAGCTGGTACCTTCATAAGCAAAGAGCACAACTGCTAAAGGAAACTTACACTGTCTTGCATGGAGCCAGTTTACCAGAAATAACACAATTTCCTAAGTCTTATTGTTAAACAGGACTAGGAAAAAGGTTTACTTGAAATACAAATAATGGAATTCATAAATGCAGACTTTTAAAGTTTAGATTTTATAAAACCCAATGTAGCATACCAAAAATTAAACTCCTGATTTTCTTATGATACCATCATATTTATCTTTTTTAAAAAGAGCAAAATAAGGGATTCCTCATGATTTCTCTTTGGCAACCCCACTCATTCCCCTGCTTCTAAATAAAGGAACTCTTTACTCCTAAATTCCTCCTGACACTGGGAAAGATGTCTATTTTAACCCGCTGCTATTCCTGTATGGACAGCTGGCAGATTCCACCTGTCTGCAGGAGGTGTTGTCAAAGTACCAAATGTCCCCAAGGCCTCATGACATACTATCACCTGCCCTGAATACTTCTAATGTTAGAGTGCCTGCAGTTTTACCCTCAGAAGTTGATTGTGTGACTTGAACATCTATTTCTGAGTCAGGCGACACACATTTACTGATTGAATACTCTGTACCAGGGATGGTGCTTAGTACTGAGAATACGCGGTGTACAGAGCACAATCAATGAGTCCCTGCTCTCAAGAGCTTCCACTCAAGCAGGGCCTTCCTTGATCTTTTCCTAACTGCAAACCTCACAGGGACACTTCACCAAGGGGGTTTCAGAGATGCTGGATTCAGAGGCCTATTTAGGTGTAACTTCCCACCTTCCCACCAGAATCCAGAGTGCAGGCAATCACCACACATGCCACACAAAGCATCCACATCAAACATCAAGCTGATACAAATCTCCTCAACTGTAGATGAAATTACCCTGCACACCAAAGCTCCACACTCAGAAATGAGTTATGCCTCCAAAGGCTGGAGCTATGTCCCTTTGTTGTAAGTCTATGATGATGCAAATGACCACCAATTAACGCCATCCATCTGTTGATGGAGTGCAGAGCCCATGAACTTTGCCTCAAGTAAGAAGTTCATAAGTGGAAAGGTGACAGGAAGAGGAGATTATTTTTACAAATATAGTCCTATATAGCCTAATATCAAATTTGACTCCATTCTTTTTGCAACAGGTTTAATTTAGTTTTGCCATGAGCAGATCCAACAGACTCCAGGGTATAATATCAGAAAGACATCTGCTGTTAACACGAAGGCACAGCTCTGTCCTCCAAAGCAGAATGTTTTCAAACTGTGGGCCACTGCCCTTTAGTGAGCCATGAAATCAACTTAGTGAGTGGTAAACGGCATTAAAAGAAAAAGAATAAAATACAAATACCAGACTACATTGTATGCAGTAATGGGAAATATCTCACATGAAACATTTTTTCCATTTTTATACACATCCCGGGCCCACTTACATCTGTGAGTGCTGCACTGGGTCACATATAAAATGTATTTCTTACTGTAGGTCAGTACCAAAAAAGTTTGCAGAATATTCTTTCAAAGAACAGTGTAGAATGAGTTGCTGTTCGAGTCATACTTACATCTATGGTTGGGCCGCACGACGGACAAATGTACATACAGTAAATAGCTACAACAAAGGTATAAAGAGAGTACAGTTTTTCAGAATTGTATAAAAACAAACAAAAGTTTATCAAAGAGGGATTCCCCAATCTCTGGTCAGTGACATTAATATTTACCTCCCTGCCTCTGAGGTTTTTAGCACTGAAAGAATTCTTCCTCTCTATAGTGGATTCTAATCTCCAAGGACTCTTCCTTTCCTCAACCTACCAAACCAAAGTAGCCACATGAAGAGTTCAGCTCAGACTGGTACATGACAGCCCTGGGCAAGCTGAAGTCAGGGAGGACTTCGCATTATTTTAGGTGACCCTGGGCTCTGCCATTTAAACGACCTTGAATGACATGATGTTATTCCACTGTCAATCTCTAATCCAAGTTATCCAGGTCACTCTATTGTCAGTCTCGAACCCATCTGCTTACATTCAGAGGACAGAGTCAATCTGGGGCAAAAATGTTTGTAACACTACTTTAAAAAAAAAAAAATTGTTTCTTCTAAAAAAAAAAAAAAAAAGACAAAAAAAAACAAAACAACAACAAAAAAAAACCAGGGATACATGTGCAGAACATTCAGGTTTGTTACATAGGTATATGTGTGCCATGGTGGTTTGCTGCAACTGTTGACCTGTCCTCTAAGTTCCCTCCCCTCACCCTCTACCCCTCAACAGGCCCTGGTGTGTGCTGTTCCTCTCTCTGTATCCATGTGTTCTCAATGTTCAGCTCCTACTCATGAGTGAGAACATGCAGTGTTTGGTTTTCTGTTCCTGTGTTAGTTTGCTGGGGATGATGGCTTCCAGCTACATCCATGTCCCTGCAAAGGACATGATCTCCATTCCTTTTTATGGCTGCATAGTATTCCATGGTNAAAAAAAAAAAAAAAAAAAGCAAAAACAAACAAAACAACAACAAAAAAAAACCAGGGATACATGTGCAGAACATTCAGGTTTGTTACATAGGTATATGTGTGCCATGGTGGTTTGCTGCAACTGTTGACCTGTCCTCTAAGTTCCCTCCCCTCACCCTCTACCCCTCAACAGGCCCTGGTGTGTGCTGTTCCTCTCTCTGTATCCATGTGTTCTCAATGTTCAGCTCCTACTCATGAGTGAGAACATGCAGTGTTTGGTTTTCTGTTCCTGTGTTAGTTTGCTGGGGATGATGGCTTCCAGCTACATCCATGTCCCTGCAAAGGACATGATCTCCATTCCTTTTTATGGCTGCATAGTATTCCATGGTGTATATGTACCACATTTTCTTTATCCAGGCTATCACTGATGGGCATTTGGGTTGGTTCCATGTCTATGCCATTGTAAACAGGTAACGCCACCTTTAAAAATAAAGTTTATCCAAATGTAACATAAAGTGAACTCATCCTAAGTGCACATCTTGGTGCATTTCCACAGGTGAACACGCTCCTGAATGGGAGCCCAGATCAGGAGCAGATCTGGGCCCAGATCGGGAGCAGAATAGGACCAGCACCCTCAAAAGCCCTCCTCTGGCCTGTTTCCCACCACTGTCCTGACTTCTACTCCCACTAGTTTTGCTCTTAGACAAAGAGAAAGCAAGGCTCAAAGACCAGAGTTTTTAGCAGTCTAGTTTAAATGGACTAACTCTACATTTTCATTGTTTATTTTTACTCTTATCTTCTATTTACAACACATGACAATGACTTTCCATTTACAGTCATGACACAGTTTCTTTTTAAAATAAAGTTAAAACAATGTTGCTTTAAGAATAATGGTGAACATTTAGCAAAACAGGTGGCGCACATATAGCAAAAACTGAGCAGGTGGTGTACGACTGACTCGAGTCTGAGAAACACTTGTTTAGGTTTGATGATCGATGCAAAATGCTAAACAGGCTTCACTGACTATCCCTCACTCTGATTTTTCTCTGATGAAGGAGGACTCTTTCCATTGCCCTGTGATATATCAGAAGGACTGATTTCTTCTCTTGAATATTCATAAAACAGTTTAATGGCCATCCTCCCAGGAGATATGATGCTATTTTTATATGCTTTCAGTTTGTATTTGTCACAAGCATCATGCTTAATCAAGACTGGAAGAAGCTGACTCAGAATGAAAGGAAGCACATTGAATTTCTCTCTTCTATCTCTACTATTTTAAGTTTTAAAAGATCACCTAGAACTGGAACGGATTATTACAAAAGGCCACAAACAGCTCTTATTATTGAATCCTTTATTATTCTGATCATGACAAAAAGCAGCCAACACTTGTTATGGGCTTATCTTTCAAACAAACTAAAGGAGAAAAGAAAAATGTTATTTAAATAGAAAACCAATTGCTTTCCTTGTCCCTTTCCCTCTGAATCAGTGTAACTCCCTGTATGTTCTGTTAAATCTGGTAAGCTTAATAGATGAGAACCTCTGAATTTCACTTATAAGATTTACTAAGTGTATCAAGCAAATTGACCTAAACTTACCTATAAATAGGCTTCACAATTAGGTCCCTACATCAAAATAAAGATTTCCTTGTCACCACTTTACATAATACCATCTGCCCAAAGGATTCTCCTTTCATTTCTTACAAAGTATTAATGAAGATTATTAAACACAGACTATATACAAAACAGCTTAAAACTTCATCCAGTTTGTCTTGGGTCTTCAAGTGACTTACACAAAATGAAGGCGAAATCTCATGAGTTACTAATGTGAAGCCAACAAGGTGCTTGTGTTCAGGCATCAATGTTCAGATTCACATATATATTCATATAGAGTCACACATTTATAAGTATTTCACAAGCTCTTTAATGCTAAGCAATCTAAAAAATATTATTTGTCAAAACACAGATTAGCTGGGCTCAGTGGCTCACACATATAATCCCAACACTTTGGGAGGCCAAGGCAGGTGGATCACTCGAGGTCAAAAGTTCGAACCCCTCCTGGACATGGCGAAACCCCATCTCTACCAAAAATATTAAAATTAGTTGGGCGTGATGGGCACCTGTAATCCCAGCTACTTGGGAGGCTGAGGCACAAGAATCACTTGAGCCTGGGAGGTGGAGGCTATGGTGAGCTGAGATTGCGCCACTGCATTCCAGCCTGGGTGACAAAGCAAGACTCCATCTCAGAAAAAAAAAAAAAAAAAGAAAAGAAAAGAAAAGAAAAAGAAAAAGAAAAAAAAGCAGATTAAAAGACTGTAGCTGATATAAGTTAAAGTGTTCTCTGGAACTTCATTAAAATGCAAATACCAAGGTATAGGTAACAATTCTCTGAGAAAACAATTCCGTCTAACTTGGCACTTATTGTCCTTCCTCTGGTTAGGTCTCTCTCTATTGGTTCAACATACCAGAGGGAATTAGTCCTCTAGGTACTAAGATGCTAACTTGGGCATTTGAATGGAGAAATAATAAACGTCAACAACTTTGGTACCATCATCTAAAAAGAATGTAGTTCTTTTTTCTAGTTTTCAAACTTACCTTGTAGTAAAATTAAGATGTTGTTCTGTTGAGAGTATTAAAAAGTTTTAAGCTTTCAATAAAAATGATGAAATCTTTATTCTTGCTTCTCTTGCTTCTACAAATTCCTGTGTCACCAGCAATTCTATTCCAAGTCCCCCTCATATGTCAATATTATCTCACTTATGTTTCTTACAAGCACACTGACTCAGTTATTTCAAACAATGACACAAAGCATCAGAAATCCAATAATAATGCTGCAACAAAATCATACTTAATCCTATTTTACTTGAAGTTATCCCACTTCATTTAAACTAGAGTTTAGAACAAGTAACGAAAATATTACTGTTCCTTATGCAATTCCCATGCCCCATTAGATTCTAACACAGAAGCCATTGTATCCATTCCTGAATGATCAAACTGATAAAGATTTTGTCAAGATAATGCTTAGTATCAGTAAGGGTTTCTATATTCATCTTTATGTCTTACTGTAGTTTTCAATTTTTCTAACAATGGTGTGTTACATTCATATCAAGACATGAAAAGTTACCCTAAAAGAAACTCAACTATTTCAATTTTAAGGGACATTTTTGCTAAAGAAAGATGAACTGTTCATTATTTTAAGAAAATCCCAATATTCCTCGTGAGTCAACATAGAAACAGAAATCTTAATGTTTTGGCACTTTAAAATAGCTGATATTGAGCACACAATTGTTTGACTTTATTTTTGGAACACTTATGTCAGCACATATGCAATGAATTACCATGCTGTTCACACTACGATGTAAATTAAGAATTACTCCTGATTGATCAATTATTGTGATTTATATGGCCTTAGGAAGTGGCAGCTCTTAATCCAGATACAAAGGGTCACTAATTTCAAAAAGAAATAAAAACCATATTAAAATGGTCTACTCACAACTATAATTTCAAGTTTATGAAACTGTGCCATATGGCCGTCATCAAAGTGTTGGCTTGCTGGAAGGTTCCTCCAGCCCAGCCTCTAAAGACCCACAGGAAACAACACAGCATAGCTAACCACCTGGTGAGCATTTATTCTGGGCCAAATTTATAGTATTCAGACACACAAGAATATTTTCTTTATTATGGCAACTTCATCCATATTTTACAGAAGAAAGCAATGCTAGAGATAAGAAGCTTCTCCAAGCTCATGAAGCTAGCGAATGGTAGAACTAGAATTCAAAAGCTGATCTGATTCCAGAGTCCTTGGCTCTTAACCTCTGCATATACTGGCTGCCTTTCTAATTAACTTGGTGTTTGTTATTTTCCTATAAACACAGGTCTCCCATGTAAAATCCCTAGAGCCAGGGAGTTTACTATGTACTAGTTCTCTGGGTATCCTGACTTATCTCAATTAGGCAGAACTCAGTGCACACCCAACAAGTGAACATATGTCTACTCGTGGTTTCTCTTCCCCGTTATCCTCTTGTATCCTAAGAACTCATATAACATGAAGACGTTTTAACAAGTCGCAACAATTGTATAGATCATGCTATATAATTCATCCCCTATCCAATGTTTAAAATCAATGCCTAAGCATTTTTTGGATATGGGTTGCATGTATTTGGCTAATGGATCCTCAAATCAGTATGTCTGGAAACATATATCCATTTCCTAGCAAAATCATTCTATGAAAAGAACAAAAAACTCTTTTTAAATTAGACTGTTGGCATCAATTTTGCTCCATCCCAGAGTGTCTCCAAATACTGAAAAACAAAAAATAAACGTCTTTAGCTTGTTTTAATAGCTGACTTGCATTTTTCTTTTGAGGGGTGGAGGAGTGCCTAGGAAAGCAAACACTCTTAGGCTTTAAGTTCTCCTGATCCCCGAAAGCTGTCAAATGACCCACTAGGGCTAGCAGGAAAGTGATGAAATCAGGAAATAAAGAGAATCAAAAGAGCCAAAAGGGCAGAGGGGAGTGCCACTCTCAGGAGAAAAGGGGTGGGACGCAGTTCACGTGGTCATCAAAATAGACTTAAACAGGGTAAAAGCCAGAGGTCTCCATTGAGCACTGTGGCACTTGGCATGGCAGACTCATTCCATACCAGCTGCTCTCCACTGTGAGGCTCAAAGGAATCACTAATCCTCATTAAAAGAGAGCAAGCTGCGGCAGCTACCCACACTGGAGTACTCAGAGTTCCCAGTGAAAGTGGCATAATTGCAAATCAGTGCTTGCAGCTGCCATTCTGCCCTTGCGTCTTCCTATTTGCAATTCCCATTGACAATTCCTGATTGTCAACACTCTTTCCGCCTGTTCATAGTACCCTGGTCTATAGGCACTGTGCTTAGTTTAGCTCCACAATGATGTCTGCCTACAACTTTGAAGGGTTCCCCTAGTGCTCGCTCATGTTACATATACCTCAGAGATTAGCATTTAAGTCAGGTCATCCCTAACACACCTTCCAAATTCAATACAAATGCATCTGGCTCTTTTTGTGTTATAGCAACAGATGAAAGGACAGAAATTTCGTTTAAAAAAAATCAGATAAGGTTACTGCTCTCAAAACCCCCAGATTTAAAGATAAGTGTCTAGATATCACATGTAAATATGACAATATAAAATATATTTGACCTGTATTATTGTCAAGAGTTTGTTGTTTTGTTTTATTGTCCTCAGGATATTACCCAACAATTAATTTTTTTACTTAATCATCACTCAAAAATTTAATGCGGACATTGGTTACTTCTAATTTAGTCTTCATTTTAAAATGCTTTGTGGATCACCTAATTAAATCTTCTTATGAAAGGAAGACTTTGAGGGACAGATTTAAAACTTCTTTGGAGTCAGAACTCCCACAAAAGTAGTGTCAATACAAAGTAAACTAACATGGGCAGAGGATGGGAGAGACACTCTGCCAAAGAGAAGCGCCCAATATCCTAACTGCAGGGTTTCGGCAGGAGACAGATGCCTCTGCATTTCCATACCTGGTGCCATATGCTATGAGTTTGTAGAAATGAGAATGTTAAGTGACTTTTAAAAGGAAATATATAAGCAGGTGTCCACTTTGTGATATTTGAAATTCAAAAGAAACTTTTAAATCACTAAGTTTTTCATTCTTACTGTTTACTGAAATATATATATACACACACACACATACATACACACATACACTTTGGAGAATTCCAACATTACAGAAATGTGGCATTACTTAAAGTTCCCCTTAATCCCACCAAACAAAATAACTATAGTAACTGTAAACTGTTCATTAGCTTAGAGTATTTTCCCCCTGCAAAGACTAATATAAATGCCTTAAAAATAAACAAATTGCATCATACCACGTTTTACTTTTTTGTTTCTACTGATTTTCTAGTAAAAGTGAAAATTCTGCAGGAGTTGTAGCACTCCATACTGTCCACTCTTCACCTAAGCTTTATGTTTATCTGACCAGTATAAAGTGATGTACGTTAGAAAGATATTCACTGAAAGGCTAGTTTTGATAGGAAAATAAGGAAAATAATGGCAGTAATAAATATAACAAAGCCCATACATCACACAATAAGCTATCCATAGTCATTAGAAAGAAATTAATACATAATATATTGTTTAAGGCAACCATGGATTAAAGGGGGACTATTTAGTTTTAATTGGTCACATTGTTAATTCTGGAAAGTATGTCTCCATGAAAGAGTTTAAGATTTTCTCAATAATTCCATTTGCAGCTCCACATTCTTGCTGATATACATAAACAAGAAGAAAACAGATCTCAGAAATGTTTTTGGTAACTTCTATATTTGGCTTTAAGTTCTTGCATCCTGTACAAAAATTTTAATTTGAAATAACAATTCTCCACCTTTGTACTTAATTGCAAAAATCCTTTACCTACATTGTTTCCTTGGTACACCCAGACAGCATGACAGGTAGGAAAGACAAGCAGTAAATACTCCTCCCATTCTAGAGATGAAGACTCAACATTTAGAATCCCAACACCAGAGTGAATACCTGGGTGGAGACCTAAACCTGGGTCTCCTGATTTAAATCTTTTTTTTTTTTGAGACGGAGTCTTGCTCTGTCACCCAGGCTGGAGTGCAGTGGCATGATCTCGGCTCACTGCAAGCTCCACCTCCCGGGTTCACGCCATTCTCCTGCCTCAGCCTCCCAAGTAGCTGAGACTACAGGCGCCTGCCACATGGTTCTTTCCATTTCAACATGTGCCTTCTAATAGTAAGGAGATATGCTACATTTCAGAGAAGCCTTACCTAATGGTGTTAGAGTCTTCTGTTGCTGTAGTAAAGACAATTAAGGTAAAGTGAAAGTGATAAAAGTGGCTAAATCGGGGAATAGGAGAGGGGAAAATATGATATTCACTTTATTTTACATGTGGAGACTAAAAAAATGGAGATGGACTGACTTATTGAGAGTGCAGCTATGCTAGTGAAAAGAGTGTCATTACTACCAAATGACAATGCAATAGTGTCAAAAACATAATTTAAGTGAGTCCATCCAGAGACAACAAATATACAGCAAAAAATGTCACCCTTCCCCTTGTTTGTGTGCCCATGACAAATATCACTAAATGATCACAATGCTCATCTGCACTCAATCCAGGAATGGCCTCAGAATTTTTTGACACCATAATCCAAAGTGATGTTACTATCATTGTATATACTGAAATTGATTTATAAGATGTAACTCTAGTTTCTACCTTTGGAAATGGCGAGTTGGAGTCCATTACTAACAACTGATCTCTAAAATCTGCTTACTTTTGCAGTTCACAAAGAATTTTCTAAATGCAGCTTGAATTATATCAAGTTTCTTTCATCAAAACAGAATATTTGGGTAACCAAGACAACAGTTAGAGATTTCAAATTAACACGAATAGGTTTTACTTCTTAAATGGATAACTGCTACCAAACTTTTCATACTCCTTTGCTGAATATGGTAAATGGTTATCAGTCCCTGTGGAGGAGAGCAGTATAGCCTCATGTGTTTATTTCTAACATTAACCAAAAATGGATTATGCATATCTGTGCCTGTTTAGCAAAATAAGTTTCCTGTATATAGTTAAGCAAGAAATATCAAGCCTTTCTTACTCCTACAATGAAAAGAAACTATAATTACAAAATCATTTGGTTTATAGCATATTTTTTCTCCAAAATCAAACCAAACATTAAAACATTTTAAACAATTTTCACCAATAATTTTTTAATTCACTGATAACATCTAAGCAAAGATCATAGATTTAATTCAAAGGAGAAAAGCAAATGGATCAGTGTTTTAAAAAGGACTCCCCTAAGAATTACAAACTGGATTACAAACTGACTTGGACTGACCAATTAGAGGTATTGATATAGGCATAGTTTCCAAGATATACAGATAGATGAATGCAGAAAGACAGATGTATATGTTATTACCATAGTGCATATATACATGTGTTTATATTACATATTTACATTTTCTAGCTCTATCTGCTAAAGGTGCCTAGAAGCAATGAAATCTCAATCATAATGAGCACCCTAGCACACATGTTGGTTTCTAAACACTATTCTCCACTAAATGAAGCTGGAGGTCCTTGAAAAAAAAGGACACATCAGAAGTGGGACAAGGACAGAAGATTAACCTGGAGTATCTTGTGCCAGGAAATAGGAAAGTGCTCAAAACATGATGAGAACATGTCAAAAAAAACACAGGTTAAAAGCTTGAAAGAGCTCCATTTGGCCAAAACCTGGCCAATGTGACCACCAAATTATAAAAACTCATGAGTCCATGTTGATAGAGAAAGAGACAGACAGATAAACAGATTAAATAGGGGAAAAAGGAATACTCCTTCTTATAGTAGAAAGTCAACTAATGTGGAAGGAGTGGAGTTAGAAAAATCACCATTTGTCGGATCTCATTAAACTAAAGAGCTTTTGCACAGCAAAAGAAACTACCATCAGAGTGAACAGGCAACCTACAGAATGGGAGAAAATTTTTGCAACCTACTCATCTGACAAAGGGCTAATATCCAGAATCTACAAAGAACTCAAACAAATATACGAGAAAAAAACAAACAACCCCATCAAAAAGTGGGGAAAGGATATGAACAGACATTTCTCAAAAGAAGATATTCATACAGCCAACAGACACATGAAAAAATGCTCATCATCACTCGCCATCAGAGAAATGCAAATCAAAACCACAATGAGATACCATCTCACACCAGTTAGAATGGCAATCATTAAGAAG
>NW_016828762.1:1152093-1180145 GCF_001698545.2 Rhinopithecus bieti | reverse complement strand
GTACCCTAGAACTTAAAGTATAATTAAAAAAAAAAAAAAAAAGAAAATCACCATTTGTCAATCACCACAATAGTAGATTCAACCAAACACAGTCAATGGATGATAAAACCAGTGTGTGACAGTTTGAGGAGTAGCAGGACATTTACATAGCCTTGAAGCATCTACCTAAAGGATAATTATTGATTATAAAGAAGAAAATAGTAACTTTACAGTGGAGACAGGGAGATACGACTTTAACCAAGTGGTTCAAGTTAACATAAATAAAGGGACAAATTCACCTCAGGTGAGACCTGACATTATGTACTGAGAAGGACACGCTATCACTTCTGTGGTATTCTTGCCCACAATGTATGATCTGGATCTATCCATGAGGAAACTTCAAACAGAAATTAAGGGACAGTCTACAAAAGATCTTGTTTGGATTCTTTAAAAATATCAATGGTATGGAAGACAAAAACTGAGTAATTGTTTGTTCTAAAGTAAAGGAAACTAAATAAAGACGAAAATGGAACAAAACCCATGACAGTGGTTTTATTTTGCTACAAAGGGCATCATAGGGACCATTGGCAAGATCAGAATAAATTCTGAAGATTAGATAACAGTTCTTTACCAATGTGAATTTCCTGGTTTAGATTACCATACTGTTACATAAGAGAATTTCTTATTCCTAAAAAGTTCACACTGATGAATTTAGTGATAAAGAGTAGAGAAAGAAAAGAATAAAGTAAATGTAGTCGGTGTTAATATTTGGAGAATCTGGGTCAATAGTGTACAGAAATCCATATCTACAAGTCTGAAATTATGTTGAAATGAAACATTTTTTAAAGGGGAGTCTTCTATTACTTTTTTTTTTTAATAAAGACTCCAGCTTAATTCACATACCATTTTGCAACTTTAGTGGGTCTCAGAACAGTATTTTCTCACCTAACAATAACAAGCAGTGAAATCTCACTTTGTTCCACCAAGTAGCCTGGCTCTGGGAGGGAAAGCTTTGCTAATCCTTTCTAGCTGACCCTGTAACAAACCTTGTTAGCAATGACACTCCAACTAAACCAAAAATAAACAAAAAAAGAGAAAGATTGGTTTATACAAAAGCCTTTGAGTTTTCACAGCTTCTGTAATCATATCCTTGGGTCTTCAAATCATAACACTTGCAAGATGAATGCATATTTACAGCAGATTGTATGAAATAATGGTTATTGGGAATAGAGGGCTTAAGTCTCCCACTTTCATTGGATCCAGGGAATCAACATTGCTATCTCAAAGCAGAACGGCATTTAACCCTACACAGACTAATTTATTACCAAAGGCAAGCCTACTATAACACAAAAATGAGCTTGGTTCTCCAAGCCATATAGTTTGAAGACTGGCAAGAAATATAGATGTGGATGGCCTCTAGAAGTCTTTGAGAAAGAATTTCAGTGGAGTTGCATCAGAGGAGTGTTTAACTTATAGGCAAGTCATGCCAAAAACAAAAAACAAAAAAAGTGGAGAGATAAATAATATATTGAATAGCACACACCTCAAAGTGAATTTGCTGGTTTCTTTCTTTTTTTTTCTTTTTTTTTTTTTTTTTTTTTTTTTTGAGACGGAGTCTCACTCTGTCCCCAGGCTGGAGTACAGTGGCGCGATCTTGGCTCACTGCAAGCTCCACCTCCCGGGTTCACACCATTCTCCTGCCTCAGCCTCCTGAGTAGCTGGGACTACAGGTGCCCACCACAATGCCCCGCTAATTTTTTTGTATTTTTAGTAGAGATAGGGTTTCACTGTTTTAGCCAGGATGGTCTCGATTTCCTGGCCTTGTCATCCGCCCACCTTGGCCTCCCAAAACGCTGGGATTACAGGCGTGAGCCACCACGCCTGGCCGAATTTGCTGGTTTCTTAGTAGGTCTCAGTTTCTCGGTGTTTTCTCAGTGTAAGCATTTTGCCAAATGAGGTATTCACAGAACAAGCCAAACACTCCATATGGCAGTCAACTGAGAGACAGTGAAGTGATCCAATGCTGTGCAAAACCAGCTGGCTGGACTTACGAAAAGATGGTATGTTCTCCACGTGGCACCTCTCCCAAGACAATTTTGAGGGTAATAATGGCCTTACGTGATTTTTCACCTTTTTGTCCGCTCCTAAATAACTTTCAGTAGAATAAGATTGGCCTAAAGTAGACTCCAGAGTCCACAGAGAAAGGTGGTGTGTTTGTGGAAGAGAAAATCTGCTTCAGTTGGATAACCCACACTTTGGGCACAGGGAAAAATTTTTCCAGAGGTCTCAAACTATTTGAAAGAATATGAGCATAGTTCCTTAAAGAAATCTGGTGATATTAAAGTATAGGAGCCTTACGTTGTCTTTAAAATGTAAAAGAGGCAGAAAAACAAAAGGCACTGAGATATTTACAGTTTTGAATGAATACTAAAGACATCAAAGAGAAATAAAGTTAGTTTTCTAAATGCAATAAGTATATGCAATCAAAGGTGGAGTCAGAAGTTGTAAAAAGGACCGGGGCAGCTCACAGGTAAGAGGGGTGCAGGGAAGACACAAAAAAATCACAAGCCAATACTGAGTAAGTCAGAACTTGCTAAATCCCAGTACCAAACGTGAGATGGAATAGGTATGACCAAAGTCTGCCCAACAAGCCCAGGGCAGATGGACACACAGGATTCTGGGGGACAGCATGGGCCCTCCAGCCATGTGGGTTGGGAGGGCACTTAATCTAAGGGGGCCCCAGATTCCCAGCCACAGCCCCAGGACAGGCCAGCTCAGGCTTTCGTATCAGGCCTTGGGAGCACTCGTGCAGGGAATCCAGTTAGGGGACATCAGGTAGGCAGTCTAGCTGGAAGAGAGGGATATTGACAACTTTGTCTCTGAGCAACTCAATTTCTATCCCAAAGTTTTGGAATAAGTCAACCCTCTACCTCAGTGATTGTTCCTGATGCCCCTGTCACTCCCCAGTGGGAGTTTCAGCAATCTGCAGGGGCATTTTTCACCATCACAACAATAGGGGTATGTGCCAGAGATGACATGAAGAATCTCCTGCAATGAAGAATGGTTCTGCCTCCAGCACAACTTTCACATATCCCACCAGATAGTCATGAAGATAAAATGACAAGCTTTTTATAATTACCTGAGCATAGACCTAACTCTGTTTTGCATATAAACACAAAAGAGTTTTCTGCAGTGTAAATATACACACATTGTACACCCACATCCACAGCAGCATTATTCAAGACAACCAGAAGATCAAAGCAACCCAACTGTCCATCACTGGCTGAATGGACAAAATGTGGTAAATACAGACAACAGAATGTTATTTAGCCTTAAAGGGGAAGAAAATTATAACATGCTACAACAGGCACGAACCTTGAGGACATTACGCTAACTGAAATAAGGCAGTCACAAAAGGCAAATACTACATGATTCTGTCTATAAATCAAATTCCTAGAGACAGAAAGTGGAATGGTGGTTTCTAGGAGTTGAGGTGGGGAGGGTGTTAGTATTCAGGGGGTATAGCTTCAGTTGAGGAAGATGAAAAAGTTCTGGAGATGGATGGTGGTACATGTTCTGCAACATAAATCAGTGTAGTTTATGCCACTGCACTGTCACTTAAAATGGTTAAAATGGTAAATTTTGTTATGTATATTTTACCACATGTATGTCTTGCCATATATACATATACACACACAGACGTTTCAAGGAAAGAAACTCTTGTATAAATCATAGCAACACTGTAGTTGCCTGTGTCAGAACTTAACCATGACCTGTTCACCACCATGGAAATTCACATCCTGTACAGCAAGGCCATTCATGATGCCTGGGTCACCAGCAGCAGCCTCTTGTATCTGGCAGCATCTGCAGCCACATGAGGCGCATCCCAGCGAGTCTATACAGAGGTGTGAGCATCTGACAGTGCCATGGTGTCGTCTAGCGTCACTGTGCCAGAACACTGGCATATTGATATATTTTATTATAAATTATCTCCCTTTGATTTTCTTTTATGCTACAGCCATATATTTTTACAATTATTTGTGTATGTATGCATATAAATGTTACTTGTAAATTTCATTTCACCACAGTATTGGTGGAATTCTAAAATGTTTCTTATAAAAAACAGGGAGGAGCTGGGCTGGCACTGATGTGGGTGAGAGCCACTGCCCTGGACTCAGAGAATAGATACCATTAAGAGCAGAGGAACTCTGCAGCAAAGAAAAGACTCAATTAGTATCTCTAGATTTAATAATACCCCTTTGCAAGAATTAAGGGTCTTATGGTGAAGATCTGGTGGTGGTTTGCCCACTCCCCTGAAAAAGAAAACATATGGTGGAAAACTAGAGACTCTGACTCTTCTTAGTGATGAAACACACACATACACACACACACACACACACACACACACACACACACACACACATTCTCTCTCTCTCCCCCTTTCTCTCTCTCTCTTAAAAATAATCACACTCATGCCTCCTGGTAATAAACTCAGACACAGACGAGGTAAACCAGAGAACATATTTTCAGTCATGGGAATCACTGTATCATGTCAAAAAAGATTAGAATTTGACTGCAAAGGGTACAGTGTGTCAATTGCAATTACACATATATCATTTCTCTATTGTGGTCATCCTTCTTTCCATCTCAACACTGAGACATGATTAATATTTTACATACTGTCCAAAAGAGGAATGTGACTTACCAGAAACTGTACTGAACATTTCAAATACAGATCATCCTTTGCCAAGAGAAAATCCTGCCCAGCTGTAGATTTCTCATTTGCAAAACATAAGAGCAATGAAATTCCATTACTTAGAGAAACTGGCTGTTCCACCAAACCCTTGGCAACGGAAGCTGTACTTATCTTTTTGAACAATAGTCTCAGAAAATGTATTCACTCTCAAAAAAGACAGTAAGTAACGCATTTGAGCTCTTAGGAAAGCACTCTTGCCCAAGCAAATTCCTGTTTGCTCTCCTGACCTGGGAAATATAAAGACTGACTCTAAACCATGCAGCAAAAAAAGCTCCAAGTTTAAGAACCCTTCAAACATTCAAAGGGGATGCAACAATATTAATAATCTCCTTAAAACAAAATCAAGTGTCATTTTAACATGTAAGTTAGCACATCGCACTCCCTCCCTCAGAGGAGGGAGCCTTACACCCTAACTAGTTCAGTTTGCTTTCCCTGTGAGATTTAACTGTATATTTTCCTGAGGATTTTAAATTATCCTGAAGCATACTGCACATTGCACAATGTGTCCAGATGAGACTGGAAACGCAAGACTTTGTTCTCTGTCCTGCTGAGGCTCCTTTCCCCAGGAGAAGCCTGTGGCCACATTCCAGTGAGTGACATGAACCTCACTTATGGCTTAGCTCATGGTCCTAGCTCCCACTCAGTCTGAAATTTTGAAATGGGCCATGAAAATACTCAGGAAATACACACATTATGAAAATGTGTGTGGAAAACAAACACCCACTGGTATCAGTGGTGTTTTTCTGGTTTCTCCTATTTGCACTATATTACGGCTATGGCCCATAGGTGAATTTCTTGTGGGGTCTGGCATATCATTGCAGATTCTCAAATGTACTTTTTGCCTAATAGGAAAGCCAATCAATTTAGCCCATATATGTATCCATCCAAGGAGCGATGAAAATGGTCAAAACACCAGTAAAAAATTTATATCAAACTTTGTATTATATCAAACTCATCAAAAATTTATATCAAACTCATTTATATCAAACTTTGCAACAAGAGCCCATATGAAGAGGCAACAAATCGTTCTCTCCCTTTCAGTGACTCAGAGCATCCTAGAACACTGCCAACCCTGTTACAAAGTGTTGTCTTGGTGGGGCTGAGAGATCCACTTCCCCTACATGAGTCTACAAACCTGCTATATAAAAGTCTGAAATGATGGAAGAACTGAAAATGGAGTGAGTGATGATATGTGAACCCTAATATCAACCTCTGCCTGCAAATCCCTGGGCAATCAGGTTGTACAACTAACGACAGGCTAAGAGGACAAATATAATAGAGAAAACTATGCATTTGTAGAATTAAGTGTGTGCTGTGAGCTCTGAAGACATCAGAATGACTCCAAAGCTGACATAATTGTACCTTGGTAACCAATATGTACACGGTGCACAATTTGTAAAACAGGGATTGTTCATCTGGTTCTGACACCCAACTCTCCAATGGTTTCCGCGCAAAGCTGTAACTGATGCATACGAAACAGATTCAGGTCCACATGAAAAAAGCCAAATTGTGAACACTCCACTCATAATCTGGCTTTTCTACATTTAACAAAAATTTAACACCAAGGCAATCAGCACTCAATCTGGTTCCACACAATGGGAGAAGTGTGACTCCGGCTCAACCATCTACCACTTTAGGCCTCCCTCCCCAGTCAAACATCTTGCTTTTGAGCTGGACGAAGATGGGATGGCATTTAGCCTATTAAAAGACACTGGCCAGTATTCACATACCTCAATAATCCTGTCATGAATTTGCAGGCCTCCTTCCTTGGCTGCGGGCCCAGTGTCAACTATCTTGGATACAAAGATTCCTTCACTGGATGATCCATCGTGGTTATCCTTTGGGTTAAAAAAACACAAGCATGAATGCTAGACATTAAGTTGAGCATGAAAGTAAAGCTTGCACTCTTAAAACAGTAATTGACTCTTGCTGTGTCAAAAGTGGCAATAGGGTAAAAGGTATTTGTTTCTCCTAATTTTTGTTTTAAACTAAAATAAACACACAGTAAAATATTTCAAACCACACCAAAGGACATAAAATAATGCGTCCCTGCCATCTCCAACCCACTGTCCTTCTTCCCCCCATGGTAGCTATTTGACTTTATGCATCCTTTTGAAAACATTTTAATGCATCATCTTCCTAAATATGCATTTGTTCCTTTTTGCACCCAAATGCAATTATGCTAGTCTGACTTTTATGTCCTTACCTCTCTCATTTAACCCTAAAAATCATTAAGATCTTCTACTACCAATTCCCCAGGTCTGCCTTACTTCTTAAAGTGACTGAACAATATCCAACAAGAGGCTAATAAACACTGTTTTCACTTGTTATGATTAAACAATGCTGTGACAATATTCTCCTGCTTGTATTTTAAATTATCTCTGCTATTATAGTTCTAGGGCAAATCCCTAGATTTGGAACTGTTGGGTCAAAGGATATGTACATTTCATAGACATTGCCAAATGGCTTTTCAGAGAGTTTATACCGATTGTTCATTAGACGGTATTTTCCCACATCCTCATTTGCACAGGATGTTATTAAGCTTGTAAATATCTAATAATTTGACTGTAAAAACAGATATTTTGTTTTTGTTCCAATGCACTACCATCACTCTAGTCCCAATACATTCTGATCTCCGACCTCCTTGAATCCCTTTAGATCTTCGAATTAAATGTCAGAACTAAAACTTTCTGGGAATGACGATGGCTCACTGCTCAAACTCCTTCCTTTCTTTAAAATCAAAAGGCTCCAACAAGCTCATAAAAAACCCTCACAGCTTGTTCACGAACTTCTTTTCAAACAGCATTGCAATGAGTTCTCTCCAAGTGTGTGGATTAAATTTCTAGTGATTAACAGATGGATTTATAAATTAAATGGCACAAGCACGTGATATTTCCAAACAAAATCATTTGAAATGTAAGCTCAGAATGTTCCACAACAACTCCAAAATCTAGTCATGGTAAATTCCTTGTCGTATGTCATTAGAAGATTTATTTCAATAACAATTACTCTGAATACAAATATATAAAATTCCATTTGTTAAAATAACTCTGAAAATAAAACATTTCCTCTTTAAACAGCAAAAAACAAAACCAAAAAACAATCCCTATATTCTAAAGAGGGAAGGGAACGACTTCAAGTGTGATTCAATCTACCCCTTCAAATGCAATGGCAATAACTAATGTTGGAAAAATGTACATATCTCAGTCCTTCTCTCCTTCCTTCTTCACACTTCCCCAAACACACACACACACACACAGAGTAAAATGTTATATGATTCACCAAAAGAAACCAAAATCACAACCTAAAATGAGCATTAAGTGTTTTTCCCGACATTTATCCCCACATGACAAAGATATGTCTCTAACTGGCATCTGGATTCCATCAACGCTCTTTCAAGAGAGGGGTCAGGGAGCCTGTGGGTGCTGTGTAGGATCAGCTATCCTCAAAAGGCATCCCTGCCTAGCATCACAGTGCTCTGCACAGGCCTCCTGTATGCTAACCCTTTACCATCTGAATACCTCTGTGCCTCCTTCCTCTCTCACGGCAGCCTTACTGATGCACTAGTCTAAACACATCTGTGCAGCTCCCTACATGCACACCTGAAATGTATGTATAAAACTACACAGTAGCTTCCTTTACTGAGCACAAACTAGATACCAGGTACATAGTGAGTGTTCTATGTGTACTGTTTAATCCTCACAGTAACCACAAGTGATAAGTACTATTATTATCCATTCCACAGATGAAAAACCTGAGACTGAGAGAGAGGTTCAGTAACTCACCCAAGGTCACACAACTAAAACGTGGTACAGCTCAGTTTCAAACTGAGGCGAAGTGGATCCTCTTGCACATGCTCTGTGTGCAATATAGTCTCCCACTGAGAAAACCCAAAACACACAGGAATTCAGAAGTCCAACATGTCAGGCTATGGAATATTCCACTAGATGAACTTGAAGAGTCTCAATGGACCACAAAAGATTTATGAACAAGCTTGAGTTCCCTAAGAGGTGATGTCAATATATCAAATGAAAAGAGATCTGTGTTTACTCTGATTTAACCACTTTGCATTTCTTGGCTGGAGAGAAAGAGGGAGATAGGGGATGGGATTTTGGCTTTCGTTTGTTTTGCAAAATACCACACTGCACATAAGCAATAACTCTTAAGGAGCACTAGAAGATTCAAGCAAAAATCAGAGAGGAAGAGGCAAGAACAAACACCAGAAGTTAGATTAAACTGAGGCAGTGGTGAGGGGTGGGAAAGGATGCAAAAAGCACATAAAGCAGGTAGGGCATGGCAGCTCACACCTGCAATCCCAGCGCTTTGGGAGGCTGAGGCTGGTGGATCGCCTGAGCTCAGGAATTCACGACCAGTCTGGGCAACATGGTGAAACCCCATCTCTACGAATACAAAAAATCAGCCCGGCATTTATGGTCCTAGCTACTCAGGAGGCCGACGTGGGAGGATGCCTTGAGCCTGGGAGGCAGAGGTTGCAGTGAGCTAAGATTGTGCCATTGCACTCCAACCTGGGTGACAGAGTGAGACCCCCATCTCAAAAAAAAAAAAAAAAAAAAAAAAAAGCTAGATTTTTCTCTTAAAAGGTATCTCTATTCTAAGTTTGTTAGGCTCCTCTCCTAACACATTTAAAGTTAGAGCTATTTATCAAGGTGAACTAATATGACTTGGAATTTGTTTTGCTGGCTTAAGTAAGAGAGAAATGAAAGGGACTGTTTTCATAGCAGGGGTACCTAACAATAAAGTACACTTCCCAAAGGCTTAGGTGAAAGGTTTGATACAACAGACTAGCTGCTGTTTCTTTAGGGTTGAGGACTAACAAATGATATGATTTTGCTAAGAGCATTGCACACTGATCACGCAATGAAAAGCCTTACGTCAGAGCTATGGCTGGGCTATTTCACAACCGAACCAAGTATCTAACGCAGGAATTCCTTGGGAAACACAGACATCATTTGTACTGTATTCTTCTAGTAACTAATGTGTGTGCGTTGTTGCTCATCTTGGCTTTTTAACATGTACTCAATGACCTGCCAGATTTTCCAGGCAACAATGCAGAACACATTCAGGTTTCATTATGCTATTTCTGCTAATCAGGACAAATTTTGAAAAACACTATGGCAAACACATGCAGGTGGAATTAAATTTTCCTCTGGGGGCCACGCAGGCAGTTCTTGCAAAAGGACCACATAAACTGAAAATAGTAATGCAAGCTACAAAATCAGGTCTGGCTTGTACTCAAATCACCTTTTGTAAAAAAGAAAAAGAAAATAACTGAAACATGCTCTTTGATAAGCACAAGGAAGAACTGTATTCCAGTGGGGCTGGAATGTCACTTTGCACCTGGTGAGTGTGGAAACTGAACACCATCTTCACTGGCTTTAACATAGTAGGTTTCCCAACAATCACTTGGCCACAGGCCTCTCCATTTTGAGCAATTTCCAACATTAGGCTTTGGTGTGGTTTAGACCTGGGGCAGAAAATAGGTCCTCTTGGTTTGGGTTCTTTTGTTTGCTACAGCTTATGAAACATCTAATTGTGAAGTGAATATTAATTTATTGAAGTTGTTTCTCAAAACTGGTAACAAAGGGTGGAGGAATAATTATGAGTGTAAACAAGGAACAGCCAACTCATCTGTGCTAAATGGCAAAACATGTTCTTGATAGTAAATTGTAGAACATGGGCTCATGTTCTGACCCACTGGCTCAAGTCTGACCCTGCTGCTTCCTGGAGCCAAATGTCTAGATATTTGAGTGCAGCTTGCTCCCTCAGTCCCTCCTAAGACTGGAGAGTGCAGCAGACCCCTGCCAGCAAAGATTAAATCAGAACAGCACATGATGGCACACAGCCTGGGATCTCAACCAGTAAAAGGTAAAAATAAAAATATACCAACCTCACACAGTTCTACAGTTTTTTAAGAATTCCACGGAGAGAATACAAGAAACACAACTATGTGATCACATCCCTGGGGCTCAATAAAGTGGGAATGATCCCTGTCCCCATCTACCTTCATATTTATAATTTAGTCTCATCATTTACAATGTTCTTTTTTATATGTATGTTGGATAAGACAGATAATGTTCATCATTTTAACAACTACAAATCACATAAAGTTGTCGTTTCTTATAATAAACCATTGTTTGTTTGTTTTTGAAACTGCGGAATGGGCTAAAAGCCAAGGGAATTTAATCATAAATCTCTTTGTGTCACTCCCTTCAACTGAAGCCATGTGTTGGCCACTCCCACCCTAGGTAATTTAAATCCCAGACTCAAGACTTAGGCCCTTTGGGGTCAAGCCCTTGTTTTCTTCACCAGCCCTATTTCTGACCACTTCCCCGCCCATCCCTCAACTCTTTCCATTTCCACACTCTGCTTACTTGCAGCTCCCCCAATTCCCAACTCCGTTCCTGCTCCAGGCCTTTTATGAGTGCCAATCCCCATCCCTGCAAAACCCTAGTGTCCAACCGCTTTATTTTAGCCCAGGGGTCTTCACAGGTGGATGCATGTAACACAATGCACTGGAATGGCAGGAGAATATACTTCACATTTTATTCAGTCATATTTTAATTTTATTATTTAAAATACTCCCTTTTGCAGGTAACTTTTAATAAGGCACATAACTTACTAGTTTGGTAGTGTGTACACATTATATATACAAATAAAATTTGGTCATCAGATCTAGCAAACTCTTGTTCAACCTTCTGAACTCAGCTCCAATGGCCCCTCCCCAAGACACCTCCTCCCGCAGGGTTAACTCATCCCAAGGCATCATTAGCTGGGGGCAGGCACAGAGTACATCAATGAGAGCAGCGCTATGCTCTCCCAACTCATCAGTCTCCCCATCTGAAGGTGAGCTCCATGAGGGCAGGACACACACTATTCCTATCTGGATGGCTAGCATCTTCTTGTCCTTCAGGTTTCTGCTTACTACTATCTCCTCTTGTCTTTCCTGATAACCCAAGCTAATGATACCCTTTGCTTCTTGGCTGGTATCTGCCATGTGCCATCCTCCCAGTTTTTTTCCTTCATCATACTTCTTCCAATCCAATCTGTAATTATAGTATTCACTTGTTTCTTGTCTGATATCCCCACCAGGACTCAATGACCACAGGGCCTCAGTCTTTCTGGCCTCCATTGTACCTCCTGGCCCTTAGCAAAGAGCCTATGTTCAATACTTATTTGTTGAATGAAAGATTTTTGTTTTCTTTTCCTTTCCTTTAACTGTTTTCCTTTCAAGTTAATAAACAAGGAGATGGTCAGGAAAAGAAAAGGGTAAGGGATGGGACATATTCAGATAATCCCCCTTGAAATGTGAGATTCTGAAACACTGCTACTCTCTGGAGCCCATTCTTTGAACATTTTCCCCATAATTAAACGGGCAAATTTGAATTCCACCTCTTCTTTCTAGAGGAGTGTCTGTTGATCAATGTGGTGGTCAAAGAGCTGCAGTGGGAGGAGGAAGTAAAGGGATGCAGTCACCCACAAATTAGGGAATTGTCTCTGACTAATGAACAGCTGACAGAGCAGAACTCAAGATCAGGCTTCCAGTGTGGAGCCCACACTCCAGCTTGGTCTAGGAGGGTGGCTGGTTACCAATTCCAACTGCACACATCTCATGCAACTTCATTCAGCCCAACTGCTATACAATCAGAAATGTACCCCCTAATAAAAAAAAGAAATTCAAAAAAAGAAATGCACCCCCAGAACCAAACAGTTTACATTAGCTGTTATATTACTAGGCCAATGCTGTTTTAGGAGACTACACAATAAAAATCCCTAAGTGTGAAGATGTCAGATAGCCAATGAACTCGTAAAGACAGAGAGCAGAATGAAGTGAGCAAGGTTTCCTGCTCCTCGCTGTCCCCTTCAAACCTTGACCTCTCTTTCCAGCTACACCAGGAAAAGGAAAAACACATTTTAGTAATTAACATACCACACTCGGCCGGCCACCAATAATATTGAATCCCAGGGAGCCAGAGTCCCGATGCAGGACAAGAGTCAGGCTTTTGGTTTCTTCGCCCTGCAGGTAACAAATAAGATCAAATTTTTATTTACCAACAGGGAATAGATGGTAGGAATTTTCCTTCTATCTAAGTGTACTCAAGGACTACTCAGCTAATCATTACAAATCCTGTTATCTCTTGGGAAGTTTAACCAAAGAAACTTCTGGAACCCAATCTGAAATTCTGTCTTGTGTTTAAGAGCTTATAAACATTTCTAGATACCATCTAACCCTGGAATGACCACATAAGAATGTCTGGAGATGACCAGACATGCCCAATGAACATTTTCTGTGAATGACACCTTGGTCTGCAAATGCATCTTTCTTTTGACTGGTCCATCGTATGCAGGCTGTCTAGACGGTTACTTTCTGTTTCTCAACCATTCTCAACAGCAGCATTCATGTCATGTCATGAAAGGTTCAAATAGCAATCCTTTCGGAAGTGTGAGTGCATGCATGGCCCATCAATAGCCATCTCTGTTTGGGAGACTTGGGGAAAAATAGTGCATGAAAAGTGAGATGCAAACACAGAAAACAAAATCCTGAATCTTACTGAAAAGGGGAGGGGCATTTTCACAAAGTAATTACTGTCCAATCCACACGAGATGCAGAGCTGTTTAACAGAAAGCACTCTGTTTAAGGCTGGCCATTGTGAACCCCTTTAAATCAAACAAGTAGAAGTGACCCAGGCAGGTCGCAGAGCGTAATGTTCGACAGTCAAAGGCAACAGAGATGTCAGGGAGAGTGTTCTCAACTAACACTCTCAAGTGACAGCAGACAGATAAAAATAGATTTAACCTTATGTGAAAACTGTCACGTAATATTCTTTGACATAAACATTCAACTCGCTGATACACCTTTGACATGTTTCCAATTATATGAATGACATGCAAAACATCACAGCCTGTGGACTGCCTACAAATCGGCATTTGCTTCACTTAACGTTTTCTATTTAAATATGGTAGTATTCAAATGTGGTATTTCTTTTCCATATAAAATATTTAATAAGCTGTTTTAAAAATAACACTGACAGCTTATGATAAAAGAGATTTTACTCTGATATTTTGCTTTCTGTTCAAACTTTTGTCTTCTACCTTTTCTGGGGAAATAAATGGCCATATTTGAAAGGCATGAATGCAACTCTCTGACTCAATCTCATTTGCAAAGGAAAGTACTGTTTCTACCTGCAGTGCCCTGTGAGTTTTCCGGAGCACTGCCTCATTTATTGCTATGGCTGTCAATGTGCAACTCTGGTGTCACATTTTGCCAGGAGAACTGTGCCCAGAAGAGCTAAAAAAATATTATTAAAGATCAACGGGCTTCACCATGTAGAATTATCTCCATGCTTAAAGTCTTAGTAACCACAACCCCTTTCTCATGACTATTACTATACAACCAAATTAAAAATATTTTCAAAACTTTCTTGTGAGCCTAAACATCAATTAGAAACACACTGTGAAAACAAAAACGACAATTTATTGTGAGAAAAAGATACTGTTTCTGATGAAATAACTAGGTGTCCTATAAGGACAACACAACACTCATTTCTTAAGAGTCACTTACTCAATATATAAAATACAGAATTACATATAAAAAAGAAGCTAGTCTCTATCAAGTTACTGTACCCAATGAAAAACTGCAGGGCCTCTTTAATGACAGCCTATTGGGTTTTTAAAAATGTTCTGATAAACAGCACCACCATCCAAAGCATCCATCAACGAACGCTGTCCCTCTTTAACCAATTTGAACTGTAGCAAGTTAAAAGGCAACGACTTCCACTGCTTTAAAAGAAAATCCAGAATCAACCTAACAGTTTTGAGATATAAACATGATTTTCAAATTGAAACAGTTTATATCTTTCTACTTAGGACACTGAAAATCTCACTAAGTCCATTTCTGACTTTGCTATCTTAAAGGGGTGAAAAGTTAGAAATACATGGGAATTTGGCAAGTTATCTTACATATCTTACATGTCTGGCTTTCATAATTAATCAATGATAGAAACTGCACAGTTACACAGTAATCCAAGGCAGATGGCTTTAATTTGACAATCTCAAGTGATGCACGAAGAAGAATGCACAATCATATGATTTAAAAGATTGGTTTTCAATCCACTGTATGATAACCACTTATTCAAAAACAAAGAAGAAAATAATCTTATTACATTGCATTGACAATGATAACAGCTAACATTTACTGGCTGCAAACTATGTGCCAGAAACTATAATGAGCATTTAAGTGCTTTATTTCATTTTTTTAATCCAACCAATCTTAAAAATTGCACTATTACCATCCTCATGACATAGGTGGGAAGACTGAGGGACCGTGATTAAGAGAGCTGTCCCATGCTAAGGAGCTAGTAAAACGTTGAGCTGGGATTCAGACCCATACTTCCCAATCCTACACCTTAATTACACTTCTATACTACTCTCTTTCTGTGTAGAATATAGAAAATAATTCCACATAGGTTAGCAACATCTTAGGTCCTGCTCAAGATGGTTTTATTGTTGAAATTCCAAAAAGGAACTTATCAAAGGAGGGCTTATCCAGGAGGCCAGTATCAGAACAAAATTCCAAACTGTTTACTGAACTATTTATCTCCAAAGGAACCAATCTGAGATGTGTGAAGACATCTAAGTCCAGCCCTGTCCTCAGAGATTTCTCCCAAGGGATAATTAAGACAATGTCTGAAACACAAAATTCCTCGACCAAACAGCATCTTGCAAAGAACGTTTCTGAACAACTAAGTTGACCTTCTGTGCTTCCTTGCCAGATGCAATGCCAGGGAGAAACAAAGGTGTTCTTACTTTCTATAAGCATCTTGATCTAGTCTACTGTCCATAAGGGTCAGACATTGGCTTTAGGTTGCACTGCCAATTTCAGGGCAACATGTAGAAGATTCAACACAGGATGCAGGGAGGGATAAAAGAAAAGTTCAGACTGGGCTGAATTCCTTTCATTTCTCTAACTAATTACCAAAGGTTATTTGCTATTCGTTGACAACTTGATTCTGGTTTTTCCTTTTCATTCCTTTCCCCATAAACAGCCTTAACTACTTAAGTTTAACTTCTAATTTTTCAGAAGAAGTATTCATTGAGATTGTAAACAGATATTCTTCATATAAAACATTTAACATGTTAACATTAATCTGTTCCTAGGGTCAGAAAGGTTCAGGATAGAGAGTACTTAAATAATTCTCATTCAATTACATCCCACCACTTGAAAAGAGGTGTAAATGGGATAAGGACAAAGGCTCTTATCGAAGCTGCTTTCCCGACTGTTCACAGACATGGTAACTGTGATAGGCAGCAGCATCTTTCATTTACAGGAAAATTTAACCAATATTGGTCTGTTTGGGTAGTTTATCATAACCCATGATTTGCAATGGTCTCAAAACATAGTAAAACAAAGAGGGAAATGAGCCCAACTTCACATAAACTGATAAACCAATAAACACACTTGCCTTCTGAAGCAGGGATTGTATCAGTGCTCTAAACCTGGAAAAACTGAGGCTCAGGGAAAATCACACACTTGCTCAAGATCACACGGTGGCAAAGTAGGAAGGTCATGACTGGAACCCAGGTCCACATGTGACTCTGGTGCCTACAATCTTTGTACTGTGCTGGTAAATGTTTGCACCCTATTCTAAATCCTGCCTCCAAAGACTGAGCCTGGCATGACGGATCAGACATTAATTCTCCTGGCAATTAGAGTTTTAAGTAAGGCTTCTTTGGACTATGCAATAATAACTGCAAAGATTAAGAATGTCTATTACACCCCGAAAAGTGTAAGAAGACTATGCCATGACAGGAGCAGCATAATGGTGAAGTTCTCGGACCATTATGTCCATTGCATCTGGCAAGGAAGCACAGAGGTGAACTTGGTTGTTTAAAAACACTCTTTGCAAGATGCTGTCCGGCTGAGAAATGTTGTGTTTTGGACATTGTCTTAATTGTTCCTTGAGAGAGATTCTCTGAGTTCAAGGCTAGACTTAAGATGTCTTCAGGCATCTCAGACTGATGCAACATCAGAGTCAGAACCTGAGATGTTTCTCCTCATCCACAGAAATGGAATGATAATGGTTCCTTCTCATGTCACCAGTTCTCATGTCACCAGGTTACTAGGAGGCATGACTGAGATAGACAGATACCAAAAGACTGTCTCAGTACGGCACCTGGCCAATAATTAGCAACCAAAACACAAGGTACAGTGCTAAGCTGGACATACACACAGCTCAACAGCGAGGCCACAATGCTTTTTTCCCACATACGTTACTCTTCCACAAAATCTAGGCAATGGAGAATGCCTAATCTTGCTTCAACTTAGTCTAAAGCAAGTTTGGAAGAGCTGGGGCCTGAAAGTTAAGTAAATAAATATCATTATATATTCCTAACTGTGTCTATCTTTTTCCATGACTGAAAAAAGTGGCACATTTTAGGGGACAAGTGGAGTGACCACCAGGTGGACAATTTTTATTCTGAAGGTGGTGGGAGGAGACATGGGAAAGAAGAAGAGGGGCGCAGCTCAGCTTGGACTTTCAGTGGAGCATAGGAAGACAGGAAGATGATACTGACCAAGTGGGCTGTGGGCCAGAAGGGGAAATCACATACATAACATGGTCATACCTGGAAGGGGATGGCCACAGAAGCAAAGGGGATGGGAAACAGATTTTGACTCACAACAGGATAGGAGAAACATTAAGGCTAAGAAACGGTGAACTCAGGAACAGCGGAGGCAGAAACGAGCTGGGGACTCTGGGAGCACAGGGAACTTGGCGATTGCTACACACTATAGACTGCTTCATGGTCTAGCGTTATCAGTGGGTCTCGATGGGCTGGTACAAAAAGAAGGTGAAGAACAGAGGAAAAACAACAAATGGAAATGGAGTGGCACTTCCTTGGCAGCTTTCACAGAGTTGCCTTCCATTCAATAACTCTTCCCAGAGGGCAAGTGTCTCCTCCCTTCAGTAACCCCAACCCAGGAGACTAAGAAGTTCTCCAGAAGAACCTGGGATGCAGGGTCCAGAAGGGCAGTACTGCTCATATTCTGGAGTCCAGCAACATCTCTGTTTCCTTGGGCTGGGCAGGAAGCTCTAAAAGATCTTTAGCACTCCAGCCCCCACCCAAACCCAATTCAAGAGGTTAGCTGGGCCCTTAATGCAATGTAGGATCTCCCTGGGAGAAGCTTAGGTCTTTACGATTGAGAAAAGGCAGGGACATATTAACCTTGGAGAAGGTAATGTGGGTATTCAGATCTTAACACTGACACGAACCATCCAAAGTGCCTAAGCCAAGTCACAAGCAGAAATGGAAGCTCACTTTTCAACAAAAAACAGATTTCGTTTAAAAGAAGCTTTGCTATCATATTTGAACATGTAACTATTAGATCGATGTTAAAATTACCCCAAATAATCTTCTCAGCTTTCAACTCAAGGTCTAATTAGATAAGAATTGGCGGGGGAAGAAAAGTCAGTGAAAAATCAAAACTTGAATGTAATTCGAGTGTCAAAAAGACACCTTATGCGGCTGCATTTTTTTAAGGATCCAAGAATGTGAACCATCTATTGGCAAAGTCCCTTTTCTCTTTAATATTACTCTGTTGCCATTCTCCTCCAAACCATCCAGCCTCAAAAGCTTGGATATGAGACATCTCCTAATCAGTGTGGTGGTTCGCAGGGTCCATCCATGCCACTGTCAATGTGGACTCTTTTTAAAAACTCCTTTCTGCCCAAGGACAGGTGTTCCCTGATGATGTCTGTTGTGGGACTCACAGCAGAGAACTGGCTAGACTGGAAAGTTACACAGTGGGTTCTGAGAAATGTAACTGACTGACCGCTAGTCTGTGTGATGTAACACCTCACAGCCTTAGATTATGCAAAGCTCACAGAGACTTACTAGTCTTCACACAGTTGGGAAACAGCTCTGTCTGTTGACTAGTGACATGAAAGCACTGTATATTTGGCTGTTTCCAGGCAAAAATGTGCAGAGATGGGGGCTGAGGGGACCAAGAGGTAGAGCTGGCCGCCAGAAATTCTGTACTGAAGAACTGGTGATATCTTTGCTCCCTATGCTCAGATGCTTTTGTTCTCTTTGTAGTTAAAACTTCTAAATTCTTAATGGTAAAGCTGTTTGGACCAGCCCTGCCTTATAATTCAACCCAGCTCTAAGGAAGTGATTCTTGCAGAACAATATAAGAGGAAACTGTTTCAAAGCCTAAGACTGAAGATAGTCATAAGGATGGTGTTTGAAATTAAGTTGAAATTGGATGAGACACTCAACAGAAGTATTAATGGATGTTTCTGTCATCAAAAAAAGGCGTAGAGAGAATGAAGAGAGACAAAGGGCATGGGGGAACAGGTAGAAAAAAAAAAACAGAAGAGCTTTTCCAGAGTCATAATATCTGCACAATAGCATACACAGTCCTAAGCCAAACATTTTTGAAAAATAATATGAGAAGACGTTTCAGTACTTTCCTAGTTTAAAAAAGTCTGCTGCTATATTTACACAACTTGAAAACAAATCCATAAATGTCCAATTTTTTATTTCCATGAGCTTGATTTCAAATTTTCTCTCTCATTTTTGTCACTGACTCATCTGCTTTTCCGGTGAACAACCACAAGCAACGTTTCACCATAAATGATACCAACGAACCTTTAAGGTGTTACAGCATCTTAACACTTCCACTTGATTAAGGGGTGTGCTATGATCTGAATGTTTATGTGCTCTCAAAATTCATATGTTGAAATCCTCATCCCTAAAGTGATGGTATTAGCAGGTGGGGCCTTTGGGATGTGATTAGGGGTAAGTGCCCTTATAAAGAAGAGATCCCTCACCCTTTCTATGTGAGCACAACAGCAGAAAGACAGCCATCTATGAACCAGAAAGTGAGTCCTCACCAGACTGAATCTGCAGCAGCTTGATCTAGGGGTTCCTAGCCTCCAAAATTATTTTTGTTTATAAGCTATCCAATTTCTGGTATATTTGTTAGAGCAGCCTAAATAGACTAGGTCAGAGTGGTTTTCAAATGTACACATCCAATTACCAACCAGAAGCATTTTCTTCCCTAAATTAAAAAAAAAAAAAGTGCTATAGTTTGGATAATTGTCCCCCCAAATATCATGTTGATATCTAATTCCAACACTGGAGGTGGGGTCTAATGGGAGGTGTTTGGGTTATGGGGGCGGACACCTCATGAAGAGATTAATGCTGTCCCAGGGTGGTGGTGGGCAGTGAGTGAGCTCTGCTCTATTAGTTCTTGCAAGAGGTCATTGTTAAAAGAGCTCTCTCTTTTAAGAGAGAGCTCTCTCCCCTCTCTCTCCATTGCCTCTTTTCTCTCCATGTAATCTCTGCAAATGCAGGCTACCCTTGGCCTTCTGCCATGACAGGAAGCAGCCTGAGGCCTTCACCAGAAGCTGAGCAGAGGCTGGTGCCATGTTTCTTGTGCAACCTGCAGGACCATGAGCCAAATAAACCTCTCTCTTCACAAATTACCCAGCCTCAGGTATTTCTTCATAGCAACACAAATATATTAAGACAGAAAGCAGAGGCTCCTCATCTATAAAACCATAAGTGCACTTGCTTACATGAAGGTAAGACGTTTGTCTGGCCAGTCTCTCCTTAGCTTTGTTAATTTGGGGGGGAAAAACATAAACAACCCTGTAACCCTCATGTTATTCATGAGCTTTAGCCCTCCCGCTTTACATCTTAGCCCAAATGAACTTGAATATCCCTCTTTCACACATTTCCTCTATTGCAAAACAGATGGAGGATAGAAATCCAGAGAATTGGTCACTCAGGGGCAGCAGGAGGCTTATAATGAAACCGAATCTTTGAGTAACAATCTCTTTTCTTCTAGGTAACAACCACTTCAAATTCCTACACTTTCTTCAGTGATTTATTTGAAAAAATGTTAAAATCCTACAATTAATGTCCAGCAATTAATAGACAGTCAAGAAATGCTTGATAAGACTTACTGTGCCCTTACGTACATCACCTCATTTTATCTTAATAACAACCCTAAGAACAGGCATATTATGATCCCATTTTAGAGGTGAGGCAATTAAGGCTTAGAGGTTAGAAGAGCCTCCCAGGGGCCCTCAACAACACAGCAAAGGGAACACATGAACCCCCAATATCGCTGATCCCAGGATATGGATACTAACCACACACAATACACTAGCTCTATTCAGGGTATCCTGGAGTCAGCCTGTGGACCCAAGGCCTGCACCAACCTTGACCCACAGTCTGATGGGACTTCATCCCTCACCTATCCAAACACAGCAAAGACACGGGGCACCTAAAAACAGCTTTTAGCAGAATACTCAGGGTGCTCTCCTGCCCAGGAATCATCTCTGCACACACACTGCTGATGCCAGGGAAAAAGTTCATCATCGCCCTTCCTGGGGATGGGGTGGCTGCAAGGCCTGCAACATACAAAGACTATGAGATGCCTCTGCTCTTTAAGTTCCCTGTAAATATATGGATGGAATAAGTGAGAAAGGTGGCCGCTCAGGTCCATCTGGTAGTTATTTTCTTTATAAGAGTAATCATTATGTTATACCACTTCCCTTTCTTATTGGAATAGGCTTATTAGGACACTATTAGTCAAGGGGAGACAGAGGCTAACCCATGGCATGAAAGCTTGGGTGAGCAAAGAATAATAAGACTTGTGTTTTCAAAGGCATACGTGGGTGTCTGATTGATCCCCTGGGTTAAAGCTGCTCAATTTTACCTTTCTATCAAATGGTGCCAACCACAGGGCCTGGCACTAGGGGTATGAGAATATAAGGAGCTAAACTGCAGAATCCATTTGGAAGAACTTCACTTCATTCCTACTGTTAACCACTCTTAAAGTTACCAGGATAAAAATTAAAGAGACGTGCTCATATTCCATCCAGGACATCATCTCTTTTTTGTCTAAATCTATTTTTTTCTTTTACAGGGTCTCGCTCTGTTGCCCAGGCTGAAGTGCATTGGCACGACCCGATCTTGACTCACAGCAACCTCCGCCTCCAGAGTTTAAGCAATTCTCCTGCCTCAGCCTCCCCAGTAGCTGGGACTACACGTGCGCACCACCAAATCTGGCTAATTTTTGTATTTTTAGCAGAGACAGGGTTTCACCATGTTGTCTAGACTGATCTCAAACTCCTGACCTCAAGTGATCTTCCCGGCTAGGCCTCCCAAAGTGCTGAGATTACAGGCGTGAGCCACCGCGCCCGGCCTAAATCTCTTTCACAGCCAGGATCTGTTTTGTTTTGTACTCTTATGTGCTCTACACTGGACCTATGTAAATGGGAACATGGTACGGGATGAAAACATTTCATGGACCAGAAGCCAACAGGCAAACTAACATGAGCCAGTGGAGGACACTTGGCAAGTTATTTAACTTTCTGAGCTTCTGTTTTTTCATCCGTAAAATGAAAGGAAAGAGTCATAGGTAAGAGCACCTACCCTGCAGGGTCTGAGGATGAAATAAAATAATGCATGTACACCTCCAATCCACACAGTACTTGGCATATATAATAATGGTGCTTTGAAAGCCTGTGTGAGACTTCAGAAAAGGACACTGCCCCAGGAAAAAATGTCTTATTTTGGTAACAATGTGAGCTCAGAGATAGGCAACACTGGGTTCAAATCCCAGCTCTCCACTTAGAATCTAACTTCTAGCCTTAATCTTTCATAATCTGCCACTCCCATTAAAAAAAAAAAGAGGTCTATCTAATGAAGAACATGGAGAAGATAACATATGCACATACAGACATCACCTTAAGTGTACGGCACCCGGTGGAACTCAATGAATATTATTTCTTTTCCTTTTAAGCTCCTTGGTCTACAGTCCAATGCATAATTGCCTTATAAATAGATTCTTACTCATCAAATATTTTTATAGCGAGGCAAGCACCATTTCTGAACACAGAAAGAGCCACTTACAGATAAATCTCAACAGAATTGCCAATTCAAATTGTCTGGTTATGCTCATTTAATCCAGTGTAGCTGGGTAACATATTTGTAAACCAAATCCTAATTTTCCTTATGAATCACAGAAATGAAATTGAAGTGACAATCTATAATCTTTTTAGCAGAAGTGGGCTGTTTTGTTAGATACACTCTGGAATAGCTCTATGCAGGAGCTTTTCAGAAACAAAATATACTTCATAGTGAATACTCTAAATAGATACATTTCAAAGTGTTTGGACATCTGGAACACCTTTTGACACAATTGTCTATCAGATTTACTTATTTCTAGTTCTGAAAAAGACAAAATAGTTTCTGGGATTTGGGACTTTATAAAACTTGATCTGGATGGATCTAGTGGAACAAAAATAATGCCTCCTCTAAACCTGGAAACAATTTTGTTAACTGGGGCATCACGGAGAAACTCATTCTTTTTAAACACGAGCCCACTTTTGGTTAGCAATCTGAAAAGTTTTGATGACTGCCAAGACAGGCCTTTCAATCTTGAACTCATCACCAAATGAATACATACCAAGAGCTTACAGTGCACATGGCAATGAATTAGTGCCATAGACATGGCCCTGGACAAGTCAGACTCTTCCACTTATTTAGTTATGGCTATGATAAATGCCATGCAGGAGGGTTACCAAAGTAAGAGTCTCAGGGCACCAGATGTAATCTGTGAGGTCGAGAGGCCTGGCTTCCTAGAGGTAGTGATACTTGAGCTGAGATGAGAATACAAAAAACGATTGTCTAGTGATATGCAAATGCTAAGTGCAGACAGAAAGGCTGTGGGCAAGAGGGGAGAGGTGGAAATTTTGCAGTTACTTAGTGCAGAGTACTTGGTAAGATTGTTACAGGTAGACAGATGAGCAAGTGCAAAGGCCCAGAGGCAGAAAGGAGCTCAGGGGCACATGCGTGGACTATCAAAAAGACATGAGAAGCTGGAAGAAGAGGATGAAGGGGAGAAGAATACAGACAGGTAGAGGCCAGTAGGATCCAGAGTATGTTGGACCTTATAGCCACCCAAGAGAAATGGGATGGCACAGGAAGCTTGAGGGACAGTGATAAAAGATTTACATTTCTAAGAGATTAATTCCTGATGCTAGGTAAAGAAGGAATTGAAGAGGAGCAAGAAGATCTGTTGAGGAAAGAGTTACGGTCCAGGCAAGAGAGAATGTTTGAGACAAAGGCCAATTTTGCCCCCCAAGGGACATCTGGCAACATCCAGAAATATTGTTGATACCACTTAGAATGTGCTACTACCCTCTAGTAGGTAGGTAGGTAGATGACAGGGATGTCGCTAAACATCCTACAATGCACAGTTCAGCCTCCCACCCCCATCACCACTACCACCACCACCACCAACACACCCACACCCAAGAATTATCCATTCCAAAATGTTGGGAGTGCTGATTCAGAAACTCTGATTTGGACCAAGGTGGTCATTAGAGTGAGCTGGAGAGCTGTGAATAGATTCAAAATGTATTTAGGAGGTAAAATCCACAGGATTCAAAGACAGACTGGATGGGAGCTTAAAGAACAAAAGGTACCGAGGATGTATCTCAAGTTTTTCTATCAATCCAAGGAAAGTTATGTTCAGAATTTTTCCTTTCCCAGAAAGAAAAGCAAAAAAGATGTTTGCTCTGGAGTGCTTCTACTCTAAGAATCAGAGGGGTAAGTCAGGGTGGGAAACTGAGGCTGGGAGCAGAACTCTTTAACTTATTCAAGTGTAGCAATCCCAAGTCTGCTGCAGCTCAGACGTGGCCTCAGTGAGATCAGAGATGCCTGTCTAGGCTACGATTATTTGTCATTTAACTGGTAGGCAGTCTGGGTTTTAAAATTTTATCCTGGTCTTAAGAAATTTAGGAAGGTGTTCAGACAATGGTCAGTAAAACCATAACTGTGTGAAGACCAGTACATGTTTGGTCTCTATCTACTTGAGCGTAAGCTCCTCCTTTAGCTTAGCAGCTACTTAAAGGACAAGCATCACCTGGCAGCTCATTGGAAATGCAGAATATCAGGCCCCTGGCCAGCCCTAATGGATCAGAATCTCTAGGGGTGAGACTCAGGAATCTGTTAAGCTCTGCAGTGACTCCAATCATGCTAAGGCTTGAGAATCCTTAATATAGATCACATGGTAGAATAGAAGAAATAACGTCTATGCTGGTACAGCACTAACCCTAACTGCTCAGCAGGCGTCAAAAAAACCTGAAACCTAAGATAATTTAAAGAATGCCACATTATTTATGCAAGTTCTAGCTGCTGAAGAGCTGGTACTGAAAATCTGAGGGTTTCCAATCTCCTTCAGCTTATAACAGAGATGCAAACATTAGGGCTTATTTTTTAAAAAAAAATAAAAATGTTGCACATGAGAGTTTCCAGGACATATAAATCCTTCTGCCTTTTAGAAGAGAATAAACAGTACTCTGGTAGGAGCAGAGAGCCGGCCCAATGAAATAAACAAGTTTTTAAACAGCTTCCAGTGGGAGGAGTTTTATGGTTGACGCAGGAACAGCAAAAGCGTTCAGCAAGGGCCACTGAGGGTTAATTTCGGGGCAAGGAGAGACAGCAAGCTTCCCTAAGGCCTCAGCTGAGGCCACCCTGGGTCTGAGGCCAGGGAAACCATCTAGGGCAGCTTCTGGGCCAGACCATCCTTTGCTGTTCTCAAGGCTGGCACTGAGGTTCGTCAAAGTTCCAAGCAGGGCTCCAACTCCAGAACAAATCTTTCTCCGTAAGTTCAAAATCAACATCCTGTCCCTAAGCTTAACATCCTTCTTTATGCTACCCACTAACCCAACAGAGCCTCAAAAACATCCACAGTTTTGATTCAAGTATCATATTTTTGACTCTAAGAGAGATTTTACCCAAACACTCCAGAAAGAAAACAGAAAGTTAAGAAGAAATAATAACCTAGCTCAACAATAAATGATGCATAAACTCTGGGGCAGTGAATGGCTTATTTATAAATAAGTGTCACTTAAAACGACAAAGGAAGTCCAGATGACAGCATAAACAGCAGAAACTTGGGAACTCCTTCACCCTAAATCTGGCACCTGATTGAAGACCAAGCTTTGCCCTCTGTTTTGGTGATTCGAAGGCTCACACCAGTCTTTTGTGTGCCTGTGAGGTCCTGGGTGAGCTGTGGAGCTGTAAATATTTGCCCTTCGCCCAGAGCTGGCCAGCTGCTGAGACTGCAGCTGACAGACAGGCCAGGGGCCAGGAAGGGGGGCCAGGTCAAAAACTTGCAGGCCTGGTGTGCACGTATGGAAGGGGGGCTGGGAGAGGACAGGGGGAGGCAAAGCAGACACAGGCCCCTGGGGGAGCCTCGGGCAAATATTTTCCCCTTTCTGCCACGCCATCTGGAGCAGGCAACCAGAGCGGTGGCAGCAGGCCCAGGCCCTTCCCCAGGAAGGCAGAAGCACCCAGCTGTTGAAAATGTGGCTTTTGCAATCAGGGAAACCAGTGGTTCTCAACCAGGGCGACTTTGCCCCTCCAAAGGACACTTGACAATATTTGGATTGTCACGACTTGGGAGGGAGGCCAAGAATGCTGCTAAACATCCTACAACGTACAGCACAGTACCCCGCACCCCCGACTAAGAGTTATGGAGCCCAAAATGCCAATATGCCCCAAAACTGAGGACTCTGAGGTAGAATCCGAGTCCAGCTCTGCTCCCTCAGTCACTATTTAATTTTGGACAAGTTCTATAACTTCTCTGAGTCTGTTCCCTCATCTCAAAGGACAACATAGGTAATGCATGTAAAGTGCTTCCTATTGTTGATGGCACTTAATAAACACTCAATAAATGGTACTTGTGGTTGCATTGAGGGGCAACATGATAGTGGTTAAGAACGTGGGCTGGAAAGATAGGCACACAAAGGTTCAACACGCAGCTTTGCACCCAAAAGCTGTGGCCCAGGCATGAAATTGCCCCTTAATGAGCCTCAGTTTTTTTCATCTACTAAATGGGAAGGCTCACACCTACCTCACTTGATTAAAAAGGAAATGACTGGGAAGAATGCAGCACCCAGCCTGGAGCAAAGTAAACCCTCGCGCAAGGGGACCACTCAGGTGGAGATGTTAAAATTAATTGTAGGCAACACTTGTTGAGCATTTATTTACTCTCTGCCAGGCACAGTACCAGGCCCTTCCACTAAAATCTCTCCCTGAAGCCTGACAAAAACCTTTCACACTGAGGGAAACTGAGGGACCTGGGAATGAAGTCCGTTCACCCAGCTGGTCAGCAAAAAGCCCCAGATTTGAAAACAGTTTTAACTCCAGATAACTTACACTTAATTTTACTTTATACTTGTTGGGGGCAGGATGGTCCTTTAATTCTTTCTGAAGTCCCCGGATGAATACCTCAGGGGTGCCTGGCTGTGTTTCTACTCTGTATACCACGTCTCTAGGGACCACAGTTTCCAACTTTAGAGAGGTTAAGCAGCTTGCTCAAGGTCAGCCAGCTAGCTGGCTGCAAAGCCCACGCTTGCATCCAGCTTTTACCCCAGAGGCCTCTCTTCTGGTATCCTTAACTTACTCTACATTGGCTGTGGGTTCCCTTTTTTTTCTGGAATCCTAGAGGATGCACGGATACAATTCACGCAGTGTGTCCATCTTTCCTCTCCTGAGTGTCAGTCTATAGGTTTCTGACCTCGAGAGGGTAAGCAACTTGCCCGAGATCCCCCAGCTGGTCTGAGCAGCAAAGCCTTTCAATGCAGTTTTGACTCTGGAGCTGTATTCTTCATTCTTATCCTACACTTGCTTGTGGATTCTTTTTCGTCCTTCCAGAACCCCTGGAGCTGTACAGCTATACTTTACCGGTTACGTCTAGACTATAGGGGCCACAGTGTTCCACCTCGGGCAGGTTCAGCGACCTGCACGTAGTGACACAGCTGGTAAGCAGTGGAAGAAGAGGGAGGAAGCAGGGATGTTCCGGGGAAGCTCAGGGCATCCCTGTACCCAAAGGGATGGGGCGGGGCCCGGGGTCCCCGGGGAGCCTTGCTGGAGGTCAGGGCGGGTAGCAGGCGCCTACCTTGCCGCCGGGCGGCGCGGCTACGCAGCGGCTGAGCGAGTCGAGGCGCGCGCTGTATTCGGTGAATTTCTTCTGGTAGCGCAGCGCGGTCATCTGCAGCTCTAACTGCGCCGCGGCCAGCTGGGCCACCAGCGACTTCTCGCGCTTCCCAGCCCGCAGCGCCTCCTTCTTGAGCGCCTTGTGCAGAGCGCCCAAGCGGGCCTGCAGCGCGCCGTTGTGCGCCCGCAGCGCTCGCGCGCAGCAGTGGCCGCCCGCGCGCTGCTCGCCGTGCGTCAAGGGCAGCCCGCAGCCCTCCTGGCAGCGGCCCACGGG
>NW_016828762.1:1128092-1151806 GCF_001698545.2 Rhinopithecus bieti | reverse complement strand
ACGGGCCGCGCGTCGCACGCGTCGCGCATGTGCGCCTCCACGTCGCGCCGCAGCAGCACTTGGCCGCAGCCCGCGTGGCGACAGCGCGCGGGCGCGAAGTCGCAGCGCTCGAGGTGCTCCGGCAGCTGCTGCAGCTTGACCACCCGGCCGCAGCCGCGCGCCGCGTAGGCGCACTTGATGTCCAGCTTGAGGATAAGGCGCTTGAGCGGTAGGACGTGGTTGAGCTCTTTGGCCGACAGGCGACCGCGGCAGCGCGCCGGGCAGCTGCCCTCCTGCACCACCCAGGGCAGCACGCAGCCGGCGCAGAAGACGTGGCCGCACGGCGTGGTCAGCGGGTCCTCCAGGACCTTGTGGCACAGCGCGCACTTCAAGTCCGGGTCCACGTCGCCGTCGAAGCGGTCCAGCTCGAAGCCCATGGTGGCGGCCAGACCCCGGGGTCGCCGCCGGGTGGCCGGGCGCCCCCTCCCTCCCCACGAGGCGGCCCAGACAGGCCGGCTGCGCCGCCCGCCCGCTCGCTTGCTCTCCCCGGACTGAGCCTAATTGATCCAGACTTCCTCGGAAAATGCCCCAGGAACAGGACTCCTCCGGCCGTATTTGCGCGAGCGCGAGCGCACAAACATCTTGCCTCGGAGGCCTCCTGCCAGCCCCCTGAAAAAGGGAGGAGGCTGGAAGGCAGAAGCGCGTGGGTGGACACTGAGGCTCGCCAAACGGGACGGGCCAGCCCAGGACGCCAGCCTGAATCCTTTCAGGCAACTCCTTTCTGTTCTCTTACAGTCTACGCTATAGGAGGCAAAACGCCAGCCGAAAAAAGCTCGCTGAGTTTGGAGCTGAGGCTAGTGCTTTCTCCCAGACGAGTTCTCTTGGAGCCCCTTCTCGAACGGATCAAAACTTTTTTACTCCCTTCTCCCTCCCCCTTCCTCTAGTGGCTGATTGCAGAGGACTAAAAATATCTTGGGGCCTGCTATCTCAGCACTTACGGTCTTTATTTATTTCATTCCAGGGAAAGTTACAGAGCCTGCGGGACGCTCCGGCTGCAACTTCAGTTCCGAGATCAGAGGTTCTGCGAACCTCCAGGATTTAGCAGGTTTCCAGGACCGCTGGGTGAATCTACCCGGGGAAATTTTGGTGGATAAGAGCTGCTCGCCAGCTGTCGGAGTGGGAGAGGCTAGCGTGCTGGCTCCATCCACTTCACCTAACACCTCTGAAGTGTCTGCCCTGCAGTGTGGCAAGCCTGGTGCTGAGCGCTTCTAAATCCGTCGCTTTAAAGATCATTAGTACAATGTTGTGAGAGGGTTAGCTCCATTTGAAAATTATTTTCCCGTGATTACAAAAGAAGCGATGCTGACTGCAGAAGTTAGAACTGGGAGAAGACTCCATCACCGCCATGATCATGTCAACAATTGCCCTCCTTCATTTTGACTTTGTGTGTACACTTTGTCATTTTCCGTGTCATTTCCTGAGTCTCCAACTCAGGCTGGAAGAAGGAAAAAAAAAAAAAAAAAAAAAAAAAAAAACAAGACAAAAACCAAACTTGCCCTGTAGATCAAACCAAACTTGGCCCCTGTAGGGTCCTGTAGATCAGTGTTTCTCACATTTTAATGTGGTTGCGGTTCTGATACAGGGGGTCTGGGGCGGGGTCTGAGAATCTCCGTACTGAAAGCACTTCCAAGTGATGCCAATACTGCTAGTCCCTGCTGGTCCTTGGATTCCCACTTGATTGGAAAACCCTGGCGATCCATAGATCTGGACGTTTATTCCCTGCTTTGGTGTAGCTTTTCAAGCAGTACAGCAAACCTTGCTGGGTAGCATTCAGCAACACTCCTGAGCATTGGAGGAACATTTTTGGAATTCCAAATGGGTGGAAAGTTCATAGCATCATCCATGGATTTTATTTTTTTACCTCTCAAGGCTATAGACATTCCTAAGAAACACGCAGTCAGCATTGGTGAGAGTGGAATCAAGCTATGGAATTCTCATTTGGAATCTGCTGCCAGTTTCTGAACAGTGAAGCGGGAGAGTTCTGAACAGTGAAGCGGGAGCTCTGTATTCAGCGAGACTCTGGGGCCTGGAAAGTGGGATTACAACATCCATTTTGTCTAATTGCTTTCCTTCTTTCTTTTATGTGGCTGCTAAAGCCCCATGACCTTCACTATTTAACTGCTTCATCAGAGTGAAAGAATTGCCTTGATGTTCATAAGGATTACTTGTTTCGAACTGACCTTTAAAAAGTTGTCACTCACTAGATTTTTCAGTGCATGGTTGAGGTCACTGGACAGTGTTCTTTAATCAGTGTTGGTGGCATTTGTTGCCTATTTGTGGTGGAGACTTTTAATTGCTTTAATCAATTAATGCATTACTTTGATAGGATTCTGCATGGGGTGGAATATTATTGGCCTTTGTTCAGATAAGCTTGTGCCAGGGAATCCTCCATCAGTATATTCATTAAGCTACTCATGGGCTCTCAGATAGTGGGTAGGAAACAAATTCTTTCACCAAAGGTGTGTGGGCTTGTCAGTTTCACAGGATGAGCTAGTGTCAACAGGGTGATAATCTTCAAACCAAACTGGTTTTGAGAAACAGGGAAGTTCTGTCCTACACCATAAATGTAAAATAGTGCTTACTTGGGGTGTACACTTCTTTTTGGAGATGTTCTACCACCCCTCGGGTGGTCTTCCAGATGGCAGATTGAGAGGTTGTTGCTGAAATGCTACAGCTGAGGCCGCGTAGAAGCCATAGCCTACTGTGGATTGGCCTCTTTAGGCAAAAGGAAAGTCTATGCCACTCCTCATTGGTTAATTTTAGTATCAAAATTCTTGGAGGTTAGAAAAAAAAATTCTACAATGTCAGATCTGGCAAGACCATACATATGATTTCAGTCACCAAACTTCACAGGAGAAATGAGAGCCAAAAATATTAGGAAAAAGGAGTTCAGGGCAGAGTTTCTAAACCTTGGTACTACTGACATTTTCATTCAAATAATTATGTGTTGTGGTGAGGGGTTGGGGGGTGGTTATCATCTGCATTGCAGGATATTTAGGAGCATCTCTGGCCACTATCCACTAGACATAGTAACAACCCCTTGTGACAACCAGACATGGTCAGTGCCAGATTGAGAACCACAGTTTTAAGAAAGCATTATGCTCATTACTGAAGTCAGGCAATGCTGTCAGCCCACATTTTCTGCTGGCTGTGGAACCACCTGGTGAATGCAGCACAGTGAGAGAGGGATGTTATTATAAATTGGAAACTCAAGGCACCATACCAATAAACATGAGTGAAAACTGTAGGAAGATGAATGTTCGGTGTGGCAGGCCTCCTGAGAAAAGTAGCTGATTTTTCTGACATGGATTAGATACTTACTCAACCGTCCCAGAAGCATCTGAGTGTTTATATATGGATGAATTCCTTGTGGACAGCTGGGTTGGTCACTTTGCAAATGATTCTTGGGGCTTCCACTACTTTTTGCTCTTACCCCTTCCTTTTATCGTCTGATTCTGCACTTACTAACCAAAATGTGGCCCCAAGCCTAATAAAAATACTATTTCTATATTCACCACTATCCCATTCTGATTTTAAACTGTTTTTAGTGTTCTTTCCATCAGCATGTTTAATCAGAAGATGATAATAATATCTACCACTTTTTTGGAACTCTTACTAGGTATCAAACACTGTGCTCAGAACTTGACCTTCGTTGTCTCATTATTCCTCACAGCACATAGAGAGGTAGATATGTTATCCACCCTGTTTTACAGATGGAGAAACTGAGGTTTATAGGGGTTACATAAGATATCTAAGTAGGTATAGGTACCTTATAAGGTTACATAAGATATCCCTTCAGTCAGGGATATCAACAGGAGAATTTCAGAACCCTCACTCTTAATCACCATGAGCATTATGCATCCTCCTCCATAAGCTCCTCCTCAGGAGGCACTCTCTTGCAAATGATATGGATAATCACTCCACCCCTCCATGTTTTCTGGGTATCAATCCTCAGCTGCTCCTAGGGTCTAGATAATTTGTGGCTTTAGGACTGGAAAAAAACAAACAAAAACTCAAGGGCTTTTACATTTTTTTAAAAATTTCTTCCCGAAGCTTAAATATTTGTATTCTGCTAGCTAACATAGCACTATACAATTAGATAAGGATCTGCTTTTACCAAATGAAAGTACCACCAGAGTGTAATAAGGTGCAGCAGTCATCTACAAAAACAAGTGTGAAACATTTCGGTCAGACTGCTTGCCTGTTAACATAGCCAAGGTCAGCCATCCTGGGGCCTGACACATTCGTTTGGCCTTGGGTTGAAAGGTAGGGAGAAGAGAAAGTAATTCTCTATTCTGGAGACTTTTGAAGACTTTGGTAAGTCAGGATGAGTTATCACAGTAGGGACGCTGGACAGAAGAACAAGAATTGTGAAAATGCTTCTTACAAATTTGAGCAAAAGTCTGGTCTGCAAAAGTCTGGCTCTCCTTTCCCAATTCTCCAGATGGGATTAGCTTCCATAGCCCTATGCACATACCCTTGTATAACATTGATCACACTTGAAATGTCTTAATTTATCTAATACTTATTTAGTAGCTATTATATGCAAAGAAGAGGCTGTTCTTGCACTGGGGCTACAGAGGCTAGCAAAATAATAATAATAATAATAATAATAATAATAATAATAATAATAAGCAGTGTCCCTCCCCTCTTAATCCTTCATTTCAGGGTAAGGAGCAGCAGATATCAATAAATGAATAATAAATGAGATGACTATGGAATATGATAAGTTCCTTAATACAATGCTGCTCAAAGTATGATCTGGGGACCAGAAACATGGGCATAACCTGGAAGCATGTTGAAAGTGCCCAATCTCAGGCTGCACCTTGGATCTACGAATCAGAATCTGCCTTTTAGCAAGATCACCAAGTGATTTGTGTGCACTTAAAGTTTGAGAATCACTGCTGTAAACACCATAAAAGAAGCTCACGTGCTGGAGAAAAATCAAAGGAGCCCATTTGAAATAGGGTTGTCTGGGGAGGGGAAGTGTGAGTTGTCGCTTGAAGGATGAGAATGAGCCAGCAATAGCTGGGAGAAGAACATTCCAGACAGAACAAGAGAAAGTGCTGAGGTTCGAAGCAAGTACATGGTCTATTTGAATTAGAGTGTACCTAGAACTTGGAGCAGAGTAAGCCGAGCAGAGAAGAATCAAACAAGGGTAGAAGTGTAGGTGAGAACCAAATGGACACGGACCTGCAGGACCTGTGGAGGAAGGAGACTGAACTGATTCTAGTGCTGGATGGCACTGAAGTATTTTGGGCAGCAGAGGAGCACAGCTTGATCAATGTCTAGTTTCCATGTCGCATATTACACTCTATTATAGAGTAGGGCAATCAAGTTCACATTCTGTCCCCCATGTTTAACACTTAGTAGAAAAATAATAAATATTGAACAAATAACTGTTCCCTCTTCTTGCTTCATGTAAGTTCCTGCTGCTCAGATCTTAAGTGTGGGTTGGTACTACCCACATGAGGTATATGTATCACAGTATGAGTTAAATAGACTTCTGTGGCCTAGTTGGAGTACCTGTCAACATTTAGAACGTTGTTCCCATAACAAAATCAATTCAGAATTATGAACAGCCAACTCCCATATGAATAAGTAGATCACTATCTGCTTGTGAATTGGTAGGTTTGTACAGAATATGCATGTGTATATATACATATAAATGTTCACATACATACCTATGTATAAACATACATGTACATGCATACATACATGCTGGTGGAACAAAAAAATTGTTTAGCTGAGCATAACAGAACATCCAAATAACCATGGAATAAACTAGTTAGAAATTAATTTCCCTCTCAAGTAAAAAAATATGAGCCATAGTTAGCAGGCTGAGGCTGGTATAGTGGCTTCCAGGTCATCAGGGACTCAGGATTCTTTTCTCTTTCTGCTCCACCATCTGTAGGGCCTGACCTCTATGCTCATTTCATGGAGCGAGATAGCTGCTGCCCAGCCAACCATTCCAGGCAGAAAAATGGAAGAAGAAGGGGCAGGCCAACCTGATTAACCTAGGGGAAGTAGCTTAACTTAATCAGGTTGACCTGCTCCTTCCTTCAGGAGCTTTTCTGGAAGCTCCACCCAACTACCTTCTCTTACATCTCAACAGCAACAGAATTTATGAAATGTACTCTTTTACAAAGGCACATTGCTTCCTGGGATATTAATAGGTTCTACCCTAAGACATCACTTTGTACCCACTATGACGACCTAAGTCAGAAAGACAGACAATAACAAGTGTTGACAAGGATGCAGAGAAATTGGAATCCCCACATGTTGCTGTTGGGATTGTGAAATGGGGCAGCCACCTTGGAAAATAGTTTGGCAGTTCCTCAGAATGTTAAATATTGAGTGACCACATGACCTAGGAGTCCCTCTCATGGAGAGAACTGAAAACACATGTTCACCCCAAAACTCACACGCAAATGTTCATAGCAGCATTATTCATAAAAACCAAAAAGTTAAACCAATCCACATATCCACCAACTGATGAATGTATAAACAAAAGGTTCTATATCCATGCAGTAGAATACCATTCACCATAAAAAGAAATGAAGTACTGATTCATACTGCAATATGGACTTACACTGAATACATTATTCTAAGTGAAAGAACAAATGAGAGACCACATGTTTATTATTCCATTTATATAAAATATGTAGAGGTAGAAATTAGGGCTTACCAAAAGCTTGGGGAAGGGGGAAATGAGGAATGACTGCTAATGGGTAGGGGTTTCCTATTTTCACATGATGAAAATGTTCTAAAATTAATTGTGCCAATGGTTACCTAACTCTGTGAATATACTAAAAAACACTGAATTGTACTCTTTAAAAGGGTGATTTTTGTGGCATATGAATTACATCTCAAAGGTATTCTAAAAGTGCAAAAATAGTAATAGGGTTCTGTTGATAAGGAAGAAGGGGTTGATGGCTATTAGGTACACAAGTGTCATTCTCCATTTGTCTATGTACATTCATAAGCTATTTTGTTTTTCAAAATTATATGTATTAAACTAGGGTTTATTTTCCTGTTCATGCTAAAGGCTAGATGTTTAAAGATTATTGAATTAAATTGCATTCAGACTCTTTTTGGCTGCAAGTTTCTGAAGCCCAATTCAAAGTGAATAGGAGTTTTTAAAATGAGGAGAATAGGCCACATCATTAAAAAGTCCAGGAAGTAAAGTGACTTCAGGCATGGCTGCATCCAGGTGCTCTCCTTAACACATGAAGAATCTGCTCTGCTTTCCTCTGGGTTAGCTTCCTTCTCAGGCAGACTCTCCCCACATGGTTATACAGCTTCTGGAGTCCACGTTTGCATCTCACTAGCTTATCATCCCTAGCACAAAGCACTATTTTCCTAATAGTTCCAATGAGTGTTCAAGGCATGACTCCTGCCCTGCCTCAGGTTATCTGCTGACTCCTGAGCCAGGGAGTGGAAACATTCTCACCCAGACTACAGGAAATGAAGGTAGGGGAATGAGGTGTTTCCCACAAAGAGATGCCAGAAAGACAAAAAATGTATGTCCACTATAGTCTTATTACAGGAGTCATCACTAGTCATCACCCTCTTCTTTCAGCTAAATCACAAGAAAGGTACAGTTTCTGAACTGGAACTTAAAGTTTTAAAGTGTAAAAATATCCGTAATGTTGGTCAGTGTTGCATCCCCAGGACCGGGGACGTTGTTTGGCTCCTACTGACCACTCAATAAACATGTTGATTGGCTTTGTAATTTACCCATATATTTCCTGGTACTAACACACTTTTTAGGTTCTTAAACCTCAGAGATACTTGGTTATTCCTAAGGTGAAAAAAATCAAGCCATGACATCTGAAGAGTAAAACTTATGATTACATTAATTCCTCTATCAAAAATAAGACAATTCAATCATCACAAATGCATGGGAAGTTATAAAATCATAAAAAATATATATATACATACATGCACACATATATGTACACATACAAATACAAGCACTAATTTCATTAATAACTAATTTGGAAAAGCTGCTTTTCCGTGTTTAAGTATCACTTTACAGTATGTTCTTTAACATAAAGAAGCTCTTTAAAGTCTTTTCAGCTCAAGCCTGTGATCTAGGAACTCATTAATTTTAATTTTTCTCCTGGCACCTTCTACTGTACTCTCATTTACTTGGTCTGTAAAATTATGATAATAATAATCCATGTTTACCTAGCATACGGTAATAATTGTTAATTAACTAATTTTTATATGTAGAAACCCCTGAAGACTTTACACAGGTGCTGAGTAGTATTATTTCAGGGTGGTGGTAAAGGTTCGACTTTCTGTTTTCCAGTGAGACAGGTCACACTCAAATATTGCATTCTCTTCAGGAATGGAATATTATAAACTGCTTCCATGGGCCATCTCCTTGCTGATTGATTTGACATGTGAAACCCTGCAGTATGATAGCACTTTCTCATGATGTCTAGAGCCTCAAATACCTAGAATTATATTCAGTGTTTCATCCAGGGGGACCTCTTTACGGTAAAATATAAACTGCTTTGGCAGGGACATCAGCAGACACAGACCTGAACACAGATGATGCAGTGTTGCAGCTCTCAAAACTAGTGACTTCCAGAGAGCTTCCTGCCCATACTACATAGCACACAATGCTTTCATTTAAATGTCATTTGGTTGTACTAAAAAAATAGGCTTGCCCTGTGTTTTGTTTTACTGTTGCCGTTTTTTTTTTTTTTTTTTTTTTTTAAATTTTTTTTTTTAAAAAAAATAAACATTTTTTTTTTGGGGGGGTTTTCGGTTTTTTTTTTTTTAAATCATTTTTATGACAAAAGAATAACATCTTTTCTTCTGGGAGGGCTTCAGGCATTTTTCAGATGTCAGCCAACCAAGAGAAATGTGACATCCCTGTTCTTTGAAATCATGTCCTGAGACTGTGGTTTTGGTACCTAGATCAAACTGGCATTTGGCAATGAAAAAGCCAAAACAAAATATTAACAAAACTAGTCCTACAGTGGTATGGTGTTTCTAGGATAATCGTCTGTTATATTTTAACAAAGTTCACTTTAACCTTTCATTCTAATTTCATTGTTGTACAGGAACAGACACGTAACGTTTCACAAAGCTGGCTATGAACTTCTACAGGGACAAAAAGTAATCGTGGAAAAAACTTCAGCAATGGTAATATTTTTCTATACAGGTAAAATGGAAAATGTGTGCAAATGCTGGCATACTCTCTGTAATTTTGGCAAACATCACACTCCATCTTGACAGAATATAAAGCGCCTTAGAAGTGGAATCCAGAAAGATGAAAGGAGTTGAAGGACAGTGAGTCAGTTTGTCACTGGTGGGAATCTTTGCAGTAACTTATAATTTGTCTGTGGGTTGTGTAAGCTTACAGATGAAGATAAAGCTGGGATCAGAGAGCTCCTACTGATTTTCTCTGTATTCTAAAGTTTCTGATGGTTCTTTAAACTATAGGAGTTAAATCATAGTGTTTCTAATTTTGCAATATATGTTTTCCTTTTGCTTTTCTTTTTTTCCAGAAGGGTCATAACTGCCTAGCCATGATGGGGATGAACCAGTTTACAAATGGAATGAGGTAGGCAGAGTTGAGGAGTGATGGTCTGAAAATTGCACACAATTCCAGAGACTAGAAAAGACTTATGAGTATCTTCTGGGAAGAACCAAAAGATGCTCCACATTCCATACTTTAATTGGGAATGGTGCATTTTCTTTCTCCTTACAGAAATCACCCCATGGATAGACTTCTTATCTTGGTTTTTTGGCATTTGATAAAAAATCATTGAATTAAGCAGATAATATATATGGTTAAACCAACCCTGAGTCATTGAATAAGATGAGTCCATTCATTAGAAAGAATTTCAGCAAAGAAACAGTATGTATGATTTTGTGCTCTGCATCGGGGTTGGCAGGCTTTTTCTGCAAAGAGCCAGATAGTAACTACTCTCAGCTTTGTGGGCCATGTGGTGTCTGTCACAACCCTTCAGATCTGATGTTGTAGCACAAAAGCAGCCCATGGACAATATGTAAATGAATACACGTGGCTGTGCTCTAATACAACTTTATTTTCAAAAGGGCTGTATTTGGTCCATGTGCCTTAGTTTGTCCTAGTTTCCTCAAGTATCTATGAATATGCTGCTTTTCTGGCAAGAAAAAACGAGTAGAACTTCAGACTACTGAGGCCATGAAAACAAAATAGAATAATATGGACCTTATAATAAATAGATGCTCAATAAATGGTTGTACAATCAGCCTGGGCAATATAGAGAGACCCTATCTCTACAAATAATTGTTTAAAAATTAGCCAAGCATGGTTGCACCCACCTGTGGTCCCAGCTACTTAAGACTCTGAGGATCAATTGAGCCCAGGAGGTTGAGGCTGCAGTGAGCCATGACCATGCCACTGCACTCCAGCCTGGGTGTTAGAATGAGATCCTGTCTTGACAGAAAAAAAAAAAAAAAAAGAAAGAAAAGATTGTTTAAAGGAGACAGTAGCACTGTATGAACTTGGGAGTCAGAAAAACCTACATTCAAATCCTGATTCTACTACCTATTGGCTGTACGACCTTTGCAAGTCACTTCACTCATTTCACTTGAGTTTCTGTAAAAGGGAGATGTTATTAGTACCTGCTTCATAGAGTTGAGCTAGATTAAATGGAAACACAGGTAAAGTGCTTGGCATAGTACAAGGCACACACTAAGTTGAATAACATTAAGACTAAATGAATGGCTGTAAGGAGGGCAAGCATTACAGTGGATGGCATTGCCTATGCTTCCTGAAGCCATCAGCCACAAATCAGGCCCAGGCCCAGATGCTCTGCCCTGGAGCCATGGAATTCAAAGATACCAGGCATCTACTATCAAGCGTTGCTCAGCAAAGGGGATATGTCCTAAGAATTGTCATTAGGCAGTTTCATTGTTGTGTGAATATCATAGAGCGTACTTGCAAACCTAGATGGTACAGCCTACTGCACGCCTAGGCTATAGGGTATAGTCCACTGTTCCTTGGCTACAAACCTGTACAACATGTATTGTAACACAATGGTAAGTATTTATTTATCTAAACACAAAAAAGATGCAGTAAAAATACAGTATAAAAGTTGAGAAATGGAACACTTTTATAAGGCACTTACTCTGGAGCTTATAGGACTGGAAGTTGCTCTGGGTGAGTCAGTGAGTGAGTGGTGTGTGAATTGAAGGCCTAGGACATTACTGTATACTTTATAAACACTGTACACTTAGGCTACACCAAATTTTTAAAAATTTCTTTCTTCACTAATACGTTAATCTTAGTTTACTATAACTTTTTTACTTTTAAACTTTTTAATTTTTTAAAACTTTTAGACTCTTGTAATAGCTTAAAACACAAACATATTATGCAGCTGTACAAAAGTATTTTCTTTCTTTATATCCTAATTCTATAAGTTTTTTCTTATTTTTCATTAAAATTTTTTTTGCTTTTAGACTTGTTAAAAAACAAGACACAAAACACATACTATCCTAGGCCTACACAGGGGATCATCAGTGTCACCGTCTTCCACCTCTACATCTTGTCTCACTGGAAGGTCTGCAGGTACAATGACATGCATGGGGCTGTCGTCTCCTATGATAGCTATGCGTTCTTCTGGAATTCCTCCTGGAGGTCTTGCCTGAGGCTGTTTTATAGTTAACTTTAAAAAATAAGTAGAGGCCGGGTGTGGTGGCTCACGCCTGTAATCCCAGCACTTTGGGAGGCTGAGGTAGGTAGATCATGAGGTCAAAAGATCAAGATCATCCTGGCCAACATGGTAAAACCCAATCTCTACTAAAAATACAAAAATTAGCTGGGTGTGGTGGCACGAGCCTGTAATCCCACCTGCTTGGGAGGCTGAGGCAGAAGAATCGCTTGAACCCAGGAGACAGAAGTTGCAGTGAGCTGAGATCATGCCACTGCACTCCAGCTTGGCGACAGAGCAAGACTCCATCTCAAAAAAAAAAAAAAAAGAAAGAAAAAGAAAAAAGAAAGAAAAAAATAAGTAGAAGTACACTCTAGAATAACAATAAAAAGTACAGTTTAGCAAATACTAGGCTATAGGAAGTTTTTAGTTCCATTGTAAACTATGGGACCATCATTGTATATTCAGTCCATGGTTGGCAGGAATGTCATTATGTGGCACATGACTATTCATTGGCTATAGATATGGAGGGAGAAATGGAGTGATATTAAGAAGCAGTTTTCTGGCAAATTTTGCCATAAAGGAATTAGAGGATGAAAGATAAGAAGAGGCCATATCAGAGTTACATGTGAATCATCCGTCTCTTGTAGTTATTTATTATTCTGTTTATTAGCCAGTTAATCACTGTAACGATTTTGACAGCACACGAAACAAATGAAGCTACAAAGAACGTGATGTCCTCTCTCCAGAAATGGTTCCAATAGTCTTTCAGGCAATTCCTTGAAAGTGAATAACTAGATGTCACTGTCTTTCAAAGCCAAATGTGTCCACCATGCTAAACAAAAAACCAAAGGAACTTTGCAGGAACCCTATAACTGAGATTGCCAGTTAAGATGCCCTCATTACAAAAATGCATTTTTAACAAATGAGGAAAACATTTGTTCATCCTTTGTTTACAGGACCACCTGGAGGCAGCAATTGGAGAGCTATTTGTTTGAGGAAGTCATAAGTTCATGTCTTATTCACCTCTGTGTCCCCAAGATTGAGCATGGTCCCTGGCATACAGTAGATGTTCAATAAGTGCCCATGGCATTGTTGACTGAAAGAAGAGAAGGTGCCATGGCTTTCTCAGACTTCCAAGGGCACAGACACACAGGTCTGGAGCATTCTGCTATACAAAGCCCTTTCACAGCGCTGAGGGGCATATTGGAGACAGAAAGTGATTGCATCATATTATATGCTTGGCATAATTATACCATAGGCTTTTGTCTCCCTTGGTGCCTGCCAGTCTCAAAACACATGTCACATCCTCCCTTTGCTTATGTCAAGCACTGGGGTTGCCCACTCATTACATTTGGGACTTGTGAACTCTGTATCTATATCCTGAGTCACTTAAGCCCAGAGTTCCATGCTTGGGAGAATCAGGATGGCTTTTGTCCAAAGAAGATGACAAATAATAGGCATTTGAGTCCAGAAGGAAAAGACAAGGACCAGCTGAGGCTGAATCAGATCACCAATGTGGACAGTACTAATGGAGATCATTTCCCAGTTTTCTCTTTGCTTAAAAAAATTATGAATAAAGCTACTTTTTCTTAAATCTTCAAGTGGGAGTTTAATCTGTAGGATGTCATAGACTCTCCCTTCTAAATCTCTCTCCCATCCATTTACTTCATTCCTTTGCCACCATCCTCATTCAAGCCACCATCTCTCTTTCCTGGATAATGGATGCTTTTCAAAGTAGCCCCACCCCCATCCCTGCATCACCCTTGCGTTTTATTCCGCACACCGCTGCCAGAGTCTTTTTAAAATGGAAACATGGTCCAGAACTACCCCCCTGCTTAAAGTTGTTTAATAGGTTCCTATTTCTCTTAAGAGAAAAATTGTCATCCTGCATTTCATTTCTAAGACTGGGCATGATCTCACTCTGCCTGTCTTGCCAGCCTCATTCTGAGTTCCTTCTACTTCTGCATCCAGCAATTAAATACACTGCCAATTGTCCAGTAGCCATTCTTCCGTGTGTGTGTGTGTGTGTGTGTGTGTGTGTGTGTGTGTGTGTGTATGTGTTTTAAATAAAACAAGCTGAATTTTCCCTGGGCCTGTGATGACCCATACAAAATCTAACCCACTTTCAGTCTTTCAGAGTTCTGACCAGTAAGACACAAGCAGAAGGGATGTAGAAAACTTCCATGTTGTTCCTCAAAAGGAAGGAGGCCTATCCTCCGCTCCAACTCTTCTCCCTTCTACTGGCTAGCATGCAGATAAAGCACATTTGACAAGGTAGAGGTCCAAACGATAGCCCACAGGCCAAACTCATCCCACTACCTGTTTATGTTAATAAAGTTTTATTGGAATACAGCCATGTCCATTCCCTTAGGCATCATCTGTGCTTTCACAGTACAAGGTTAGAGTTGAGAAACTGCAAAAGAGACCATCTGAACTACAAAGCCAAATATTTCCAATCTCCTCCTTTATGGAAAAATTTTCCAACCCCTGTCCTAGGAGATGCAGAGCAACATGATAGAAGGAGCCTTGGTTTATGGCAGTTTAGAGCTAGCCATATCAGTCCAAACAGCCTGTTTGGGATGTTAAATCTAAAAAGTAAATCTATTTTGTTTATCCTCTGTTTGTGGGCTTCTGCTGAAGAGTTCCTCAACCTCAGTATTATTGACATTGTGGATCTGATAATTCCTCGTTTTAGGGATCTGTGCTGTACATTGTAGGATGATGAGTAGCATGCTTGTCATCTACCCATTAGATGCCAACAGCATTCATCTTCTAGTTGTGACAACTAAAAAATGTCTCCAGACATTGCCAAGTGTCCCCTGGGGAGCAAGGTCACCCCTGCTTGAGAACTACTGTGTTAGAACAACCTAAACAGCTATGCCAGGCTTCTTACTCTCCTCAAGCATGCCAGAACCTCTCCTCAACCACTCAGGACTCACACGTGCTGTCTCCTTTGCAGAAATGCTCATACCCCTTTCTCCTTTAGCGATCTCCTACTTAACTTTCTCACGTCACCTTCACCATTGCCTTTTCAGGGAAACTCCAATGATCCTCTGACTAAATAAACACTCTGATAGTTGCCTCTAATGTTCCTGTGTAGCAATATTGTGATTACTGGTGTATTGTTCACCACTCATAGGCACACATAAGGTCCCCCAGTAAATGGTTGTTGACTGGCTTACTGATGTGCCATTGTAATTTTTAGGGGAAAGCAAGAGACTATTAGGTTGGTGCAACTACTTTTGCAAAAGTAATTGCATCAACCTAATAGTCTCTTGTATTCCCTAAAACCGCAATTACTTTTGCACTAAGCCAATAGTTACGGTAGAGGAGGCAAACATGGGTCTTACCATGGTACTGACTGAGGGGAGAGGAGTTCATATTGCTCATTAGAAAATGAGGGAGAAGCAGCCAGAGCAGAGTTTCTTATGTCCCAGAATTCCCATAAACCAAGGGACCTGCCTTCGCTTAGCAGGCCAGAACATCTGCTAAAGTTGGTGCATTTCTGTGTTTCAGAGCAACATATGGATTTATACTTTCTTTGGTTTTGAAATCATTTGCTTTTTAGCCCTGCACTTTTCAGGCTAAGCTATATGTGATATGATTTATTAACCCTGTACTACCCTCTGCTAAGTAAAGTTGAAAATAATCCCTAGGATCACATTTTACATTCACATGCAGATAAATATGTGAGCCCTACATTCCCCAGTCCCTGCCATCCTCTGAGGTAAGAGGTGAAACATTCCGACAGGTCTGTGTGCTTCCTTAGCACAGGGCAGTAAGGAGAGACGTGTGTGGTCTACTTAATACCTTTACCTTACTTTCTTTTTCTCTTCAGTCAGTTAGATTTTGTCTCTCTCTCAACCCCTCTTGTCAGACGTCTGAGCCTCCAAAGCAAAAACCTCTTTCTTTCTCAAGATCCTGAGAATTCTGTAAGTGAACCTGGACACTGTAATAAAGGGACTCTCTTTTTCCTCCCTTTCTAGGACATACACTAGTTGTATGTGTGTGCACATGTGTGCACTAATGGTTGCAAGAGATATTTTACCAACATACCTAAAGCATGTATTTTGGAATCAGATCTGGTTTTGAGACTTATTTCTACCAGTTATTACAATGCTAGGCATACTGTAACAAATTACATGATCTCTCCGAGCCTTAGTTTACTTACCTTTTAAATGGGGCTAATAATACTTACTTCAAGGTAACATTGTGTGAACTGAATTACTTAGCACCTGGCACATAGTAAGCATTTTATGAATATTAGTTATTTCTATGATCCATTCCCTCTGTCCTCCCAGGACCCCTGGGGCTGGTTACAGACATTCCTGAGATAACCAGCTGGGTGATGGGACAGACAGTGACTGTCCTCTGCTAACCAGACCATATGGGACTTCACAACTTTACCTTGACCCATCCATTTGAGGTAGCCTCTGGCAGATATTTCAAGGGACAGAATATCTTTACCACCCTAATTCTAGGAGTACATAAGGCAAGCAGTACCTGTGTACTGACACTAGCCCTTCCACAGGACTTCACTGTATGCATGTGTGCAAACCTGGGCACATGTGTGCAAGCTCATGCTAGCTTCTCAGAACCTTGATATGCTACTCAAGAAATTGTTATCTTGTGACTTTTCTGTGAAAATCACTGTGCTGTGCTCTGTCAATTTTGCAAAGAACCTGCAGACATTTGCCCAGCTTCAGAGCCTTCCTTTCTCCTCCCCTACTTGGCTAGAATTGTTTGGAGTCATGGATGGAAGGTGTGCATAACAGCTAAAAGAGGCCTTGGAATAAGAAGAGGGCATAGACAGATTGTGAAGCCACATCAGAGTGAGGGTGGGGCTTGAAAGACAGAAATAAGAGGAAAGTGTCAAAGAATCCTAAGCTGGGCCAGGCCTGGTGGCTCACGCCTGTAATCCCAGTACTTTGGGAGGCCGAGACAGGCGGATCACGAGGTCAGGAGATCAAGACCATCCTGGCTAACACAGTGAAACCCCATCTCTACTAAAAAACACAAAAAGTTAGCTGGGTGTGGTGGTGGGCACCTGTAGTCACAGCTACTTGGGAGGCCGAGGCAGAAGAATGGTGTGAACCTGGGAGGCGGAGCTTGCAGTGAGCCAAGATCGCACGACTGCACTCCAGCCTGGGCAATACAGCGAGACTCTGTCTCAAAAAAAAAAAAAAAAAAGAAAAAGAAAAGAAAAGAATCCTAAGCTGTAAATTATCAAACCGAGCCTAAATAAGCATCGAGGAATTTTGTCCCTATTGGGTAATAACGATAATAATAGCTGCAATTTGCTGTGCACTTACTATATGCCCCAAATTTAGCAAAGATGCAAACTATATCATTTAGTCCTCAGAACGACCCTAGTGTGGTAGATACTGTTACTCTCATTTGAAAGATGAGAAAGGTGAGGCCCATATTTACCCAAAACTTTTGGGAAGACCTGCAAATAACCAAGCAGAATTTCAAACTCCCACGTGTTGCCAGATCTTGAACTCAGCATGGCATGCGGTGGGTTCCAAAGCGTTCCATGTAGTGAAAAGGCGGAAGATCTTTGTGGTAGAGGGTGCCAGGTCCACTTCAAACCCATTTTCCCATCTATGACATGGTGATATTGCTGTGAAATGGCTTCCCAGCTAGGAACAACATTTGTTTGACATTTTTTGCATTGTGGTATACCATAAAACTCACACTCACTAATGGAGTATGACTGGAAGTGATGTGTGCCTCTTCAGGATGAACATATTTATGAAGGAGGCATGCCTTCTCCATGTTCTTTTTCCCCTTTCACTAGCTGAATTCACAGGACAAGAAACACTTAAAGGATGAACCAGACACGGTGGCTCATGCCTATAATCCCAGCAGTTTGAGAGGTTGAAGCGGAAGATTGCTTGAGGCCTGAATTTCAAGAACAGCTTGAGCAACATAGCAATACCCTGTCTCAAAAACAAAATCAAAACAAAACAAAAAAAATTTTTTTAAACAACTAGCTGGGCATGGTGGTGCATGCCTGTGGCCCCAGGTACTTGGGAGGCTGATGTGAGAGGATCGCTTAGGCATGGGAAGTTGTGGCACTGCATTCTAGCCTGGGCGACAGAGCAAGACCCTGTCTCAAAAAATACAATAAAAACCCCCCAAAACCTCAACAACAGTATGTGTAAACCAATATGCAACTTAAGATTAACATGCACATCTCTACAAAAAAAGTTAAAAAAATTAGCCGGGGTGGAATGCGCTTATATGTCTCGCTACTCAGCAAACAGAGGCAGGAGGATCCCTTGAGCCCGGGAGATCAAGGGTATTATTGTGCCACTGCATTCCAGCCTGGGCAACAGAGTAAGACACTGTCTCTAAAAAGAAAAAAAAAAAAAGGATGACTGAACTTGGGGATGGAGGGAACCTTGGTCTCTGATTAACCGCATTGCATGGAGGAGAATGAGGCCGATTAGCGACACCCCTCAGGACGCTTCCGTGAGTATGAAATAAGCTTTTATTATGATTATGCCATCAAAATTGTTAGGACTTATTGATTACAGTAGTTCAGACTACCTAACTAATACAACTTCTTTCTTTGCCTTAAATTTTCCCTTTTCTTGTCTAACTAGCAAAAAAGTAGTACTCAGACAGCATGAGAAAATGGAAAATGAATCCAATGGCTTCATGAAACAAGCTTCTCTATAATCCTCAGACAACATTAACTCAAAGATGACTGGTTAGACATGGCTATTATTTCAAACTGTTTGTGATTGTCCTTGCCTTCAAATAAAGCAAAACAGCTATTTGGCAGGGAAAATGTGAAAAAGACATCAGACAATGCTCCTTTTCAAGCTGAAAAGTGTTCTGACTATTCAATTATTTCAGACTAATAACAGGAGAATGCTGTTAACTGTTATTTTTTTTAATTGGTGACTTTTTTTACTTTTTTTTTTTGCCTAGACTTGATTCTCCTCCTTTTCCTCAGTCACATGTTAGTTGAGTATCTGGTTTCTGGGCCAACTTGACTTTTATGAATTTTCCAGGTGGTTTGAAGTCCAGAGAAACTAAGTGACATCTGCAAGGTTACAGTGAGCTGTCGAGTCTGCGGGTTCTTCTCCTTCAGCTGGAGGCTTCCTTCTGCCAAGCCTCCCTGTCCCCATGGCCACAAGCAAAAAAAAAAAAAAAAAAAAAAAAAAAAAAAAAAAAACCAGAACAAAAGAACAAAGCCCACATAGAACTGAGGTAATTTTCTTGGAAAATGAGCACAAGAACCTCTTTTAGCCTTAAAATTAATGTACCTATGGACCATTCCTAAACCACTGTATTTTAAAAGTTTGAGAATTCATATTTGATATGCCAAATCCTGAAAGCATAAAGATAAAGAACTACCTTTACTGAAGTTGGTGCCTATTGTGTATTCCCAGATAATTGAATAAACAATTCAAGAAAACAAAACCTCTGTTTTCTACTCTACATTTTGCACTGGGGTAGAGAAAGGAAAAGTGCATACAATTAAGGTATGGACAGGGCACCCAGTTACAGCCCGCTGTGGTTCTGGCTTTATGCTTTTATATGATGAATAAAGACTATAGCTCATACACACACCTAATTACTCTGTGTGCTACTTCCACACTGCAGTCTGGACCTGGGTTTGATTTAGTATTTTTGAATGAAGCATATAAAGTATCACTAAGACTTATTACCACAATTGTGTTTTCCAAGCTATCGCTTCACAGAAATGTTGGGCCAGGCTCCATTTTAAAAAACTACAAATATTTCATCTAACTCAACACCATTTCCTGCAAAGCTTAAAAATGGATCTATAAGCTTTGTGTATTAAACTTGTTATCACACTCACTGTCAAAGTTTCGTTATTAGAGTCCAGGCCCTAGAACCTGACAGAATTGTCAGCCATTGGCCTTGGAGCAAGAAGAGATATAGAGGTGGCACTTAGATATCAGTCACACCACAGTGTCACTCTGGTTTATAATCCTGATATTGGCCATTTCCATAAGCAGCTGTTCTCATTTCTTCTGCCTTCCCCTTCATCTGTCCACTTCTATTCTCACTTTTTAGGGGACAGGAAGTTAACCTCTTTATTTCAACTTTGTAATTTTGGGGTCACCCTGCAACAGTCCCAGTCCCATCCCCATTCACAAATGTCTCCAGTGTTTGACACACAATTACCACCCACCAAAAGTAAGACAACTTTTATGTTGATTGTCTGATGGGAAAAATGGAAATTTCAGATGCCTAAATATAGTCAGCATGTTTCAGAGAGAGAAAGAAGTGTTCTCTATGCATGGCTGTTGCTTTTCCTTGCCTAGCATTGATACATTCTTCTTCTGGAAGTGATACCCTGATTTTTTTTTCTTTGAGGCATCATGTGTCCCCTGTTTTCAGGTCAAGTCATTGTCCACATCTCTTGGATCTAAGGATGGGCATGGGACCCAGGCCTGGCCAATCAGCACGTTCTGGGCACTGTGATCAGTATAAGGCTGGATCCATGATCCATGATAGTACCATCAGAAGAAATCCATGAATTTTTCTGGAGTTACTAAAAGGAAGAAGCTCTCTTTAATGCTGCATTTGTTAATAAAAGAATATAAGTCTGCTCTGTTGGGTACCACATAGAGAGAGCTAGCTTGGAATGAAGCCAACATAGAGGAAAAGAGAGCGAAGAAATGATGAGTGACTAAGTCCTGATGACATATATGATCTCCTGAATCTATCTGTGCCTGAAGGCATATGGACTCTTGGTCTTATACTGTATGAAACAGTCATTTCTTTTTTTGGCTTCATATAACTTGAATGGGGTTTCTGTCATGAGTGACCAAAAGACTTGCTTAAAATAAGGCCTGTGTAATTCTATTCAATGGTTTTCAACATGTGGGCCATGTTAAGACTTAGAACTGTTCAGGTTCACTAGGCTCCTTTCTTTAGTTTCCCTATATTGCCTCATTCATTTATATGACTTTATATACCTTATGTGCTGTGATGACTCCAAAATTTGCATGTGCTTTCCAGATCTTTCTTCAATGCCTCAATCAAAATTATTTCCTGATGTGTTCACCAGGTATATTAGTCAGGATTCTCCAGAGAAACAGAACCAAGGGAGATCTCTCTTTCTTTATACAGAAGCATAGATGGGATTTATTATGGTAATTGACTCATGCAATTATGGAGGGCAAGAAGTCACAGGATATGCCATCTGCAACTGGAGACCCAGGGAAGTAAGTGGCATAACTCTTGGTCTGAGGCCAAAATCCTGAATACTGGGGGCCACTAGGGTATGTCCCAGAGTCTGAAAGCTTGAGAACCTGGGGCTCTGACGCCCAAGGGCAGGAGAAGATGATGTCTCAGGTCCAGAAGAAAGAGAAAATTTGTCCTTCCTCTGCCTTTGTGTTCTATCTGGGCCCTTGATGGATTGATTGGATGAAGCTGGCTCACTTTGGTAAGGACGGATCTGTTTTACCTGGCCTACTGATTCAAATGCTCATCTCTTCCAGACATGCTCTCACAGACACGCCCAGAAATAGTGTTTTACCAGCTATCTGGGCATCCCTTAGCCCAGTCAAGTTGGCACCTAAAATTAACTATCACAGTAGGATACTCAGAAACATCTTCAATGTTACATTTTCAAAACTGAGCTTCTGATTTCTCCCCACAGAAGACATTTTCTTTCCTTGCTCTCATGTCCGTAAGAGACATTGCTGTCTACTATTCAACTGTTCAAGCCAGAAACGGGAGAGACAGATTTGATGCCTCCCTCTCCTTCACCTCCCACATTTAAGACATTCATAGCATCTTATCTGTTCTATCTCTGGAATATATCTCAACTTCACAGATTTTCCTCTGTCCTACTGCCTTCACCCTAGTTCAAGGATTGCCAACAGTCTCCAGGATTACTAGAGTAGTCTATATCTATTTCCTAATCCATTTACAGTGACTTTCCAATCCTTTTTCTACACTACAGCCATTACAACACTTTGCTTTGCATTGGACATAGAATTATCTTCTCATGGTGGTCTAAAGGGGTCTTTATGCTCTGACTTTATCTGCATCTCTAATGTGATTTTTGTAACAACTCCTTTACACATATCCACTTCCCTGAGCTTTTTCTTCATTTCTAGTATATATGCAAGCCACTTGAAGGTAAGCTCCTGGAGTGTAACTTCTACCTAACCTGCTTGTCCCTCTTTTCCAGTTCCTCACGTGACTCCCACCTTCCCGTCCTTCAGTTCCCAGCTTAAAGAGACCAATCCTAGGCACAGGTTATTCTTCATCTCAACACCTCTTTTATTTCCTTCACACACTTCCACATTTTATGCTACTTATTTATTGGTTTACTTATTTACTGTTTGTCTCACCACTCAACCAAACTCCATGCGGGCACATGGTGAGCACCTGATAAATAGAAGTGAATGAAAAGGAGATCTGTGAACCCATGTGCAGACAAGGCATTTTCCACAAACAGAGTAAATAACATGTGTTGCACACACATGGGCTCTTTGTCAAATGTTTGCAGATGCTGTTGTGTGTACCAAAGCACAAGTTCATTTACGATGTTAATGAATTCATATTGGCTTTTCGTCTTTAGGTATTTTCTTAATCCAGGTTTTGTTTTGTTTTATTTTGCCTTTTTAAATGAAATTTCCCCCAGTTCCATCACCTGACCACTAGACCCTGGTAATTTGTATGAGCCTATTTCTCAAATTCTATTCCCCTCTCTTTTAATGGTCAAAATTTGGTCCTTATTAAGGCATTCATATTAAGACATTCTAATTTTGAGGTTGTCAAAAATAAGAGAGATGTGTCCCCAGGAAATAAAAAGGTGCAGATTTGGTGAAAAGGTATAACAGACAATAAAGCTGGGTGGAAGCTACAGATTGTTTTAGCACTAACTCCACTAATTACACCACTCCTCACTGCCTTTGGGGGTTTGTGTGCCTTATTCAAAGATGAGCACTAAGAAAAGAATCAACATGTAATATACGCATAAAAAGTGAAAAATAAGAAAAATAATTGTCATGGTTAACACTGAGTGTCAACTTGATTGGACTGAAGGATGCAAAGTATTGATCCTGGGTGTGTCTGTAAGAGTGTTGCCAAAGGAGATTAACATTTGAGTCAGTGGGCTGAGAAAGGCAGACCCACCCTTAATCTGGGTGAATACCATCTATTCAGCTGCCAATGTGGCTAGAATATAAAGCAGGCAGAAAAAGGTGAAAAGACTAGACTGGCCTAGCCTCCCAGCCTACATCTTTCTCTCATGCTGGGTACTTCCTGCCCTTGAATATTAGACTCCAAGTTCTTCAGTTTTGGGACTCAGACTGTCTCTCCTTGCTGCTCAGCTTGCAGATGGCCTATTGTGGGACCTTGTGATTGTGTGAGTTAATACTTAATAAACTCCCCTTTATATATATCTATCCTATTAGTTCTGTCCCTCTAGAGAACCCTAATACAATAATATAAGCAGAAAAAATTAAACATGTTATCTCTCTCTGTCTCTCATTCTTTCTATATATGGAAAACAAGAAGAAATACAGAAAATATGACGGAAGCAATCTCAGAGGAATTACATACAACATAGTGTTGTTAAGGAAATATCTCAAGTAAGAGATTTACAAAGATTCACAAAAGAAACTGTAAGACAACAGAAGGAGATAAAAAGTAATTTGGCGTATTTGGTGAAACAAATGAAAAAGAAAAAAGCCATACATAGTGAAATCCATATTAAATGGAACAAGAAAGAAATTGTAACTCCAAACTAGTGAAAGTCTTGAAGAAATTGTGCAAAATGAAATGTACATAATAAAGATAGAGAAACAGTTGTAGAAAAGATGATAGATATAGAATAAAGACAAAGGAGATTCCACACACGTAACTGGGTTACTGAAGAAGAGTATCAACAAATGCAGTGGAATACATTTAAAGATAAAATAGAAGAAATTTTCTTGAAATACATACTTTAATTTGGAGACCAAAGGCCACATCAGTTTCTTAGAAAAATAACACATTACAATGAAC
>NW_016828762.1:1124525-1126577 GCF_001698545.2 Rhinopithecus bieti | reverse complement strand
CAATGGAACAGAACAGAGTCCTCAGAAATAATACCACACATCTACAGCCATCTGATCTTTGACAAACCTGAGAGAAACAAGAAATGGGGAAAGGATTCCCTATTTAATAAATGGTGCTGGGAAAATTGGCTAGCCATAAGTAGAAAGCTGAAACTGGATCCTTTCCTAACCCCTTATACGAAGATTAATTCAAGATGGATTAGAGACTTAAATGTTAGACCTAATACCAATAAAACCCTAGAAGAAAATCTAGGTAGTACCATTCAGGACATAGGCATGGGCGAGTTTAACATTATTTACACTTTTGTTTGTTTGTATGTTTGTTGTTGTTTTGGGGACAGGGTCTTGCTCTGCTGCCCAGGCTGGAGTGTAGTGGCACAATCATAGTTCACTGAAACCTCAAATTCCCAGGCTCAAGTGATCCTCCCATCTCAGCCTCTGGAGTAGTCACCACAGGTGTGCACCACCATACCTGGCTAATTTTAAAAAAGTTTTTGTAGAGACAGGATCTCCCTATGTTCCTCAGGTTGGTCCCAAATTCCTGGGCTCAAGTGATCCTCCTGCTTTGGCCTCCAAAAGTGCTGGGATTACGGCATGAGCCACTACACCTGGTCTATTTGATTTTTTTTTTTTTTTTTAAACAAGAAGAATGGGGCATTCAGGGCAGAAAATCAAGTAACATGCAAGTTGGCAATATGTTTCCATTGGGATGCTTTTGGCCGCAAGGAACAGAAAGACTTACTCAAATTGGCTTGCAACCTTGCTACTCCAAGTGCGATCCTTTAGCAGCAGCCTTGGCCTTACCTGAGCGCTTGTCAGAAATGCAGAGTCTAGCGGTGAATCTGCCTCCTTCCCAAAGGCCCCAGTGGGGTCAGCCAGGAACTGAACTTTGCCTTTAGCCTTGTGGGCTCATCCCTACTCACCAGTCACAAAGGCATCGTTAACACTCAGACATGCCACCACTGGGACACCCCTTGGCCCTCAAAGTCCCAGCCTGCTCCACCAACCCCAGCAGGTGGGTCTTGGAACAGCTGGGGCTAAAGTCTTAAGGAACTCCAAGCAGAACACTCTTCTTGCCCTTGAACAGCTCTGCCAGGTTCACTATGTTCCCTGGCTCCCCTCCAAACACCACAACTGCTGGGATGGCATTTCCCACCTTGACTGGGGCCATGGCTGCCGTGGTTCCGCTGAAACTGTGGACCTGGCCAGGTACCCACCCTCTTTCACGTAGATGTCTTGGTGCCACTGCTGCTGCCACAGACTGAGCGACAGTCCCACCGGCAGGGGAGATGGCTCAAGAGGTTCTCCATGGTGATAGAGGATGACATAGTGAAGGCTCTGAATGTGGAAGCAGATGGCACAGGCCTCACCTGCAGCCTGGCACCCAACATCATCGCACAGCTCGGAGGCCCCAGGGCCAGAAACACTCTCTCTACCCTTTCCTATCTCATCTGCCCAGCCCTGGGCAGAGGGTCCCTAGGGCCCCCTAATTGGAACCGTGGCCAAATTTCTGCAATAAACATTTATGGTTCAAAAAAAAAGAAAAAAAAAAAAAAAAAAAAAGGAAGAGATGAGGAATCTGAGGCCTTACCTCAGATCTGTTGAATCAAAATCTGCATTTTGACAAGATTCCTGTCAAATCCCCAGTGATTCAGGTGAACATTAAAGTGTGAGAAATGCTGGCTTAAATGATAGAGGATTTATTTTTAACAGTTGTTCTCAACCTTAGCTGCATATTAGACTCTCCAAGTAGCTTTGAGGAATTTTGCCACCAAGGCCACACCCTGTATTGATTAAATGAGAAACTCTGGGATTCAGGCTACATTTCAACAATTCCAGTGTGAAGCTATAGCTGAGAACTTCTGCATTAAAAGTCTAGAAGCGGCCGGGCGCGGTGGCTCAAGCCTGTAATCCCAGCACTTTGGGAGGCCGAGACAGGCGGATCACGAGGTCAGGAGATCGAGACCATCCTGGCTCACGAGGTGAAACCCCGTCTCTACTAAAAAATACAAAAAAAAAAAAAAAAAAAAAAAAAAAAAAACCCAGGGGGGG
>NW_016828762.1:1112651-1124209 GCF_001698545.2 Rhinopithecus bieti | reverse complement strand
GCCCGGGCGACAGAGCGAGACTCCGTCTCAAAAAAAAAAAAAAAGTCTAGAAGCAGGTGGGATCTCAGGGTTGGTTGAGTCACAGCTCAATAGCATCATAACACGTCCAAACTCTGTCTTTCTGCTTTGCCATCTTCAGGACTAGCTTTAATTTATAGTGTACCTTCCTTCTTTTCCCTTTGTTTCCATCCCTCCCACCTGCTGCTTCTTTCATTTTCTTTGTTTTTCCTGCCTCTCTGCTTTCCTGCCTTCCTTTTCTTCTTATGCACAAAGAAATATTGAATAAAATTGTCATAGGGTATTAAAAATTGTTATTTCTGGGTATTCTGAGCAATTTTGGGGAGGTATAATTTTAAAATTTTATTACTTTTACATATCTCAAAATTATTATTTTTTAAAAATGTGGGCTGAGTCCCCATAATAAAAAATATTGAGAACCACTGGCTTAGTGTAACACTCTCATCTTACAGGTGAGGAAACTGAGGCCCTAGAGAGGGTAGCATTAGGTCCAGCATTGAGGGGAGTGGGGAGTGAAGTGGGTGAAGAGCTCTCATACAGCTTTGTGTGGTCCAAAACCACCAACAATGTCTACTGTGTGTCTCCTGAACCTTCATTAAGTGATTCCTGCACACAATTCTTCTAAGCATTTTGAGTCCACTGAGAAAAAGAAGTGAGAGGCAACTAGAGCAGGATTCAGCCAAATAATTGGGGTGCTGGAGGCGCAGAGATCACCAGGAAGAAAAAGAGAGACTTCCTAGTGAGGGCATCTTCAATTGGTAACAGTTATTAAGACAGAAACCATGTAACTGAACTCACAAGTGACAGAGAGGACATTTGTGTTCCAGACCATGCAAAGGTGTGTAAATGTGAGGCGGTTACCTCTCTAAGAGGTGACATTAGAGTGGAGACTTGAAGGAGGGGAAGAAGAAAAATTTAAGCTACATCTCAGTCAGGTTATACCAAAGAGCTCAGAGTTTTTATTTGTTGATTCGTTCATTTGTATATCTTCATGGTGGGAAGAAATGCAAGCTTTCCTGTTAGAGAATGAACAGATTGCTTCTTATATTCACAGTTTACATAGCTGATTTTGTACTTTTTAAACAACATTTTACTATGTTTCAAATAATTGCATTTTTTTTCCTGTGGAGTTGGGAACATGTAAACTGCCCCATGAACTACTCTGACACTACATTTTTAGTCATTCCAAATATATTGTTATTGTCTAAAACTGCACTACCCCAAATGGTGGCCAGCAGCCACATTTGGCTATTAAGCACTCAAAACGTGTCTAGTCTGAAATTAGATGTGTTGCCAAATGTAAAATATACACTGTAGTTTGAAGACAGTGTGAAAAAAGAATAAAATATCTCACCAATAATTTATCTTATATTGATTACATATAAAATCATCTTTTAATATATTAGGTTAAAGAAAATATATTATTAAAATGAATTTTGCCTATTTTGCTTTTAAGATATGACTCTTAGAAAAATGTATCTTATATATGTAACTTGCATTATCTCTATTGAACAGTGCTGTGCTGGAAACTTTCCAAAGCTCAAGTCACTTCCCAATAGCAATAGGCAGTAACTGATATTTTAGATGGTGTGAGAGTTACTGTTCACCCTTCAGGGACTAATTTGTTACCACAGCAATTGAAGTAAAGGCAGGAAAACTGCTAACAGTAATAATATGAATGCTCATTAGTGTGACTGTTACTATCCCAACCACTCTAATGCCACAATTTTTGCTACTATTACAGCCACTACTAAAACCAAAATTCTTGTTTTCAGAGTTCCAGATACTGAGGCAAGCTCTTACTTACAAACATTCTTTCTGATCCTTTGCAAGCAGACTAGGAATGTATTATGGTTCAGATGTTTATGTTTTCACCCAAACTCCTATGTTGTAATCCTAACCCCCAAAGTGATGGTACTAGGAGGTCGGGTCTTTGGAGGTGAGTTGACCGTGAAGATGGAGCCCTCGTGAATGGAATTGTGCCCTTATAAAAGAGACCTTGGAGAACTAGCTAGTTCCTTCCATCATGTGAGAATTCAGGAGAAGTTGCCATTTTTGAACTAGAAAGTGGGCATTCACCAGATACTGAATCTACCAGTGCCTTGATCTTGCACGTTCTAGTCTCCAGAACTGTGAGAAATAAATCTTTGTTGTTAAGCTAACCAATCAATGGTATTTTGCTGTTGCAGCCTGAAGAGATTAAGACAATATGCACTTGTTTTTCTCACCATTAACAGAGGAAGAAACAGAGGGTCAGAGAGACAAGTTACTTGCTGTAGATCACACTGGAACTAAATGACAAAAGAGGAAATCAAACCCAGGTCTCCATTCTCTGCCCTTCCCACAGAGACTTCCCACTGCAGTCTCTGACATTTGACTTTGGGCCGTCCACAAGCCTCCCACTGTTCAGAAGGGTTTATCAAGGGGCAGTCTAATAGGCTGGTGGTGCTGAACATAAGCTAATAAACGTGTTTCCTCTCAGTTAACAGCAGATGTGGAGCCAAAGTAAATCAACTGAGCTTCTCCAGGGGATCCTTAAAGAGGACAAATGCCGGATATTTCCGTCAAAGGGCCAGGCTCATGGAGTGGTAGATATTTTATCTAAGCACCTATAGGTGGCCCTGAAATTCTACAAAGTCATCATCTGCTCTGCTTCCAAAGAAATTTGATTCTATAATCAACAATAAACCCAAATGTTGGAATTCTACCTTTCTAAGTAAAGGGGGGGCATATGGTTCTCTTTCCTTGAGCACATTTTCTCCAGAGTTTTGCCTCACTAACCCCTGTTCCTCCTTGAGTTCTAAATTTAAACGTTAACTCCTCAGAGCAGCCTTCTCCAATTCCTTTGTCTAAAGATAAGCCCATGTGTGTTTCTCTTTCTCAGTTACTTATATATTTCATAGCAATTATTGCTATCATAATTGGTTTCTTTTTCCTTGTAAATTCTCCTGCTGAAAGTTAAGCTCCATGAGAGCTGGCTGCCATATCTGTATCCTTTAGCCTACTGCCTGAAATGTAGTAGGTGCTCAGTAAGTATTTGTGGTATGAATATATGATCCGAACATACGTCTTTTCCTTTGCCTTATAAGAGTGACTACTAAGAAAACATACTATCACAGTTTAATGTTAAATAATGGTCATAGATGCATCAGTAATAACTTGATGACTGTTTACCCCAGTGCTACTACCATAGGGGCAGAAGCACCTAGCTCTGTTACTTCCTATCAGTGTGACCTTGGGAAAATCATTTATCCTCTTTGAACCTCAGTTTTCTCACCTGTATAATGAAAGTAATAACATTAGTTGAAAAGATTATCTAGATAATGCTCTAGAAGCATTTGGTAAACATTTTAGAGTTATGCAAAGTAATGAGATCTAATTTCAAAATACTGTATATCAAAAGGCAGAACTTGAAGATGCTCTTATAACCCTGTGGCTTAGATTGGTCCCCAGAAGCAGAGCCTTACATAGGGGTTTGTGTGAAAGCAGTTAATTAGGAAGTATTCCTGGGAAAAACCAGTGGCAGAGTAGGGGTATGAAACCAGAAGGAGAAGGTCAAACGTGGATGCCATATTATGTACCATATCCTCCCAGAGGTAACTCAGTCCTATGCAGGGAGCTCTGAACACATCATGGCTCACACCTCAGTGTTTTCTCAGTCAGGGGTGAGGGAGTTTGAGGGTTTATAGCCACACACCCATCAGTCATTGGCTAAGAGCTGCCCCAAGAATGAGGGTGCATAAATTCCTAGGTACTTCTACTTCTTCTCTTCTGCAGGTAGGCAAAGCCCTCTCAAGTAGCCCAAAGCTGACGAACAGCTACAGGTGCAGGCTATTGGGTGTGATCATTTTCTAAGAACTAGTGTGCACAAAAATGGTAAAGGGATTAAGGAGAGTGGAAACATGAACAGAGCACACACCAAAGAATTCCTGTCTCAATAACAGACTCTAGTACTCGGCACTATAGTTCACCATTATGTTAAGATTGGATTTGAGTACACTACTACCTTGAATTTATGCAGCATTTCTCTTTTCTCTTTGAAGTGCTTCTATATATAACTCATGCATAAGATAGCTGAGAACAGGCTTGGTTGGATCATGTGCAAACCATTAAAAAGTAAATTTTCAAGGGCAGTAGGTTAAATAAAGGAAAGAGGTTCACTGGTTTTACAACCACGAGTGGTTTCTATTTTTCAATAAGTCAAACCCCTTAGAAGACATGGCTGAATGGGCGAAAAACCCTCTTGGGGAAATTCGTGCTTTTATAGTTTGATTTTCTTTGGGGTAAATAGGAAAATGCAAGCCGTGGTTCAAAACTATCCATTTCATCATGACCCTGAAAAAGTGTACAGTGTTTTTGTAATGGAGAGGACATTTTATAAAACATGCTTTAAAAGTAAGTTTGGATTTTAAGTGTTGCTTTCCACAATCAGCCCTAGCTGGAAACATACAGGCTTCTTTGCAGTACTGGTATGGTTTGTCTCTTTTTCTTTCCATCCACCAGAATGCTCCAACTTTAATGACTGTCAATAACTGACTCTCAGGGATGGTACTCTTAGCCTATGAAGTAAGAGTAGATTTTACATGCTTAAATAGTTGAAAAGAAGCCAAAATAATTGTAATCTGTGTCATGTGAAAATAAAATGAGACTCAAATCTCACTGTCTATATATGAGGTTTTATTGGAGCATAGCCATGCCCGTTTGTTTATGTTTTGTCTATGGCTACTTCTGTACTATAACAGCACAATTGCATCATCGGGACGGAAACCTAAGGCCACAAAGCCAAGAGTTTTACTATTTAGCCTTTTACAGATAAAGTTTGCTGATACTTGACCCAGGGCAACTCATTTCTCTGAGCCTCCCTTTCCTCATCTATGAAATGGGATAAAAATGGTAACTACATTCTAGGCAGACAGCTTAGGAGACAATGTAATACACGGGCAAAAGCACAGACTTTGAAGCCAGATGATCAAGATTTAAATTCTACCTGTAATTCCAGCACTTTGGGAGGCCAAGGCAGATGGATCACTAGAGGTCGGGAGTTCAAGACCAGCCTGGCCAACATGGTGAAACCCCATCTCTACTAAAATACAAAATTAGCCAGGTGTGGTGGCACATGCCTGTGGTCCCAGCTACTTGGGAGGCTAAGATAGAAGAATCTCTTGAACCTGAAAGGCAGAGGTTGCAGTGAGCCAGGATCGCACCACTGCACTCCAGCCTGGGCGACAGAGCAAAACTCTGTCTCAGANTCCTCATCTATGAAATGGGATAAAAATGGTAACTACATTCTAGGCAGACAGCTTAGGAGACAATGTAATACACGGGCAAAAGCACAGACTTTGAAGCCAGATGATCAAGATTTAAATTCTACCTGTAATTCCAGCACTTTGGGAGGCCAAGGCAGATGGATCACTAGAGGTCGGGAGTTCAAGACCAGCCTGGCCAACATGGTGAAACCCCATCTCTACTAAAAATACAAAAATTAGCCAGGTGTGGTGGCACATGCCTGTAGTCCCAGCTACTTGGGAGGCTAAGATAGAAGAATCTCTTGAACCTGAAAGGCAGAGGTTGCAGTGAGCCAGGATCGCACCACTGCACTCCAGCCTGGGCGACAGAGCAAAACTCTGTCTCAGAAAAAAAAAAAAAAAAAAAAAAAAAAAAATTCAAATTCTATGTCTGCTACTTACTAACTGGGTAACTTCGGCACATAATAATTTTTCCGTGCCTCAGTTGCTGCTTCTGTAAAATGGGGATGATGAGAGCCTCTGCCTCATAGTCCTGAGTTTATTATATGTGACTCACTTGAAACAGTAACTGGCATGTATTAAATACTATGTGTTAGCTATGTAAATATTGCTACACTCACTGGGTTGTAGTGAGGAAACCCATTCATGTTTATTAAAAAGAAAAAAGGTGAAATTATGTTTTTTGTTCATAATGCGCTGGTAGCTGCTCATCTCATGGTAAAGACCCTCATCATGGCATAGGAAGAACAAGGACTCTGGAGCTAGACTGCCCCTGTGCTAATTCTGGCTTCCTCCCTCACTGGCCCTGTGATGGTAAGCATGCTACTTAACCTCTCTGGGCCTCAATTTCAGCATCTGCAAAATGTGGGTAATACATAATACTAGCAATCATCTCCTTAGGCTGTTGTAAGGATTACATGAATCTGAATGTATGTAAAGGAGTTGGAACCATGCCTAGCACAGAGTAAGTAAATGTTACTTGGCATTATATAGTTCTGAATGCCATTAAAATAAATGCATAAATACAAAAAAATATTTACCTTATAGCCATCTAAAAATCAGCTCTCATACCACTAATGGTATGTGTACTATTATCTGGGAAACACTGACCTAGGGGAAGGTACTGTGCTGACAGATGGACGGCAGAAGTGTTTGGAGGAGAAGGGGAATTTTGTTTATTTGTTTTTGAGACAGAGTCTTGCTCTGTTGTCCAGGCTGTAGTGCAGTGGTGCGATTCCAGCTCACTGCAACCTCTGCCTCCCAGGTTTGAGCAATTCTCCTGCCTCAGCCTCCCGAGTAGCTGGGACCATAGGCGTGTGCCACCACGCCTGGCTAATTTGTATATTTTTTAGTAGAGACCAGGTTTCACCACGTTGCCCAGGCTGGACTTGAACTCCTGACCTCAGGTGATCCACCTGCCTCGGCCTCCCAAAGTGCTGGTATTACAGGCATGAGCCACCACTCCCAGCCAAGAAGGGCAATGTTAACTAATAGTGTTCACAGGCATCTAGCTTGTCTCTGCTCTTTCAATGTTCAAGATCTACCCCCAAAATATCTAAGAATGGTAGAAACCATATCCATGAGCATTGGTGACCTGCCTTTACATTTTGGCCTTATAGTATATCCCAACTGGTTCTAGTTGTGACCTACTGGTCTCCAATCATGTCTTTCCTGGTTATTTGATGTCAACTTCAAGCCACCTCTGCTCACATTTCTCAGCTACCGTCAATGTTGCTTCAATCTCTATTTGGGGGAACCATCTTTGGCTCAGCTTCTGCTCTGTCTCAGACAGTACTGGCCCCAGACTCAGAAAGAGTGGTCCTCTGACATTTTGACTACATAATCTCTGAATATTCTACACTGGGCAATTCCAAGATGAGAGTAAAGCAAGGCCCAATAGCTAAGAGGCTAAATGCCCATGCCCTCTCCTGCTCCCTGCAGTGAGATCAAGGGTTCATGAGCCATCAGGTGCTGAGTCTTGGTGAAGACACAAAGCAGCCTCAGAGATGATTTGCTGCAGCACTGAGAGCCCAGGGGCATGAAGGGGGCCATCGATGTCAGTAGCTTCAGTGGTAGTGACAATGGCCCTGACAGCACCCTACATAGATCATGATCATTCCTGTGGCTAAACTTGGAATTGAATGCCTTCTCCCGGTTTCTGCCTGAGCTGTGAGTGTCTCTGCTTTCTTTGGGTCTAAGAGCTATCGGATATCCTTCCAATAAATTTCTTCTGGAGTAAGCTAACCAGAGAGGTTTCCATTGTTTGTAACCAAGAACTTCCACTAGTGCACTAGGGTTCAGGAACTGGATCATAATTGGTGATCTACTCTATTAACACCCATGGTGGGGCTCCCATCACTGAACCAGAATCTATACTGTGAGGCTCCCCAGGGAGCACAAACTATGACCTACATTTCTACCCTAGCAGTCTTATTTTTAGTATTATTAAATTGCCACAGTAATAATTTTTTGCTATTTGCCACGTGTTTCTTGCATTCCTCATTTCTTTTTGACCACAAAACATTCATCTGGTTTACAATATTTAAACATGTTGGAAGCTTGGGATTAAACCAGCAAAAGGGGGAAAAACTTTCATTAAAATATAAGTAAAACTTCTTCAAATGAAGCCAAGTGACAATAACTGGCAAAGAAGTCTGTCCAATTTTCTTTATTGAATTTTCAGTGATTTGGTAACATTGTGTCATCTATTCCATGCATGGTTTTAACTTTTCATTTTCATTGTTGTCTTGGATTTCTAAGAGTTGCATGCAAAAGCAGATCATTTTAGGCTGATGGGGTGATATTTAGAGAAGAAATGAGGATGCACTCTTGTCTGATGAAATATCAAAACAACATTAGGAAAAATGTAAAACACACAAATCAGCTCCTTCATACAAAGTAGTCACTACTATTCATATAATTCCAAAAAATAGAAGAAAGTGCTTTCCAATCTAATGACTTACATAGATTGCTTTCTTTCCAGTGGTTTCTCTTGTTGAATGTATTCATCATCTAATTTATGACCCTTTCAAAACAGATATTCACTTAACAAATATTCGTTATGAACCCACCTTCTTCCAGGCACATTAAAGACATAAAAAGAAAATATATTTTCTTTGTACCTTTGTTTATTCCAGATTGGGAGCTCACTAAGAACAAATTTATAGTCCATGTCTTAGTCATCTTTGCATGACCAGGGCTTATCCCTGTGCCTGGTATATAGCAGACATTCAAAAACAGTTTGTTGAATAAATGACTAATTTCATTCTCCGAGAATTCATGAAAATAGTGGCATAGGCAAATATGCATAGTATAAATGTGGCACGAGGGGATAGGTGCTATTAATGGAGACAGAATGTAATCTAGGTGGGTCCCCAAGGGATGAATGATACTAGTCTATTTAGGGAGGTGGGACCAATATCTTATTATTTTTTGCTTCCTCCATATAATGTAATGAAATCTCCCTGCCACTTTCAAATCCCCCCTTTTAAGTATTTCTATGAAAATGGGGGTTGCTCACCGTGCTGACCCCTCTGTGGTCTCTCTTCTCTTTCTGGTTTTGTCTTTTGGCACTGCCATCTACTCTCACCACCTCTACCCTGGACTGGACCACTTTTTTTCCTTTCCTTAAAGCACTTTAAGCAGAAATGTTGTGGAGAGTAGTAGCCTTTTACTGAAGTTTTGGGTAATCACAGACCATAGCCAGATATGATTCCAGATTTGGCATTTGACATCCTCTGTCCACACAATTCCCACAATCTAATAACTATTCCTCACCTCTGGAAAATTTCTCCCTAATCATAGTACCTGTCCTCCCCCATCCCCAGTAGGTAGCTGCTCACAAATCCTGGTTTATTTCTTCATGCCTTCCAGGTGAACTCTTCTCTTCCTACTTCCAATTCATGCCTCGACTTTTGTGTATCCCCAAATTCCTGGTGATGTTCTGCTACACGACGGACCATTGACACTAGGTGTCTAGCCTTAGCATGACAAAGAACTAGAGGGAACTTCACACTTCAAGATCATACCCTTTTGCTGGAATCTCTTCTCCATGGACCAGAACAAAGAGGACTATTGCAAGGGTGAAGAAATGTCTTTCTTGTTACACATCTTAGCATAGTGCTAGACATGGACAGGCACTCAAAGGTATTTAAAAACAGCTTGAATGGAATGCAAAGGAGGCAGAAAAGTGGATGGTTCACCAGGGAAGTTCCTAAGGGGAGTCAAGCAGAGATGGATACAGGCTCATAGGTTAGTCTTGGCAAGGAAAAGGAGCTATTCTTTCTCAGAAGCAAGCAAAGGAAGACAGGGACAGTGAAATAAAAAAGTAAATGGAATCAAGGTGTATGTTTTCCCTTTGATTTATTCTGTATGAAGATAGGAGTGGGTTAGACTTGGGAACACTCACCACTTTGATTTGCCCCTAGGGGAGTGAGACACGTGGCATATCTAGAGAGAAAACTGGAAAGTTTGGAAAACTGATGAAATCAAGGGGGAACTAAAGAGTTTAGACCTTTGTACTCCCTGAACATGTGGAATCAGCTTTAAATGTGCCTTTCAGAACTCTTGGAGCTCTTTTATCAAATTTATAGGAGTTACCTCTTGTTCCAAAAAAACAAAATGTCAGCAGGCCTGGTTCTTATTTCTTTTCTTTGATTTGTCTGGGACTCCCTTTATCATCTTTGCCAGTTCCAAGGACAGTTAACACACAGAGTGAGGCGTAGTCAGATCCCAGCCATTGCTTTTTATAGTCCCGCTACCTTACCAGACTATACAGACACATACAATTTTCCAGCTTTACACTGAGAAAAGAACGGAAAAGAGAAAGAATAAGAAGTCATACCCTGCTGTTTTCGTAGGATGCTCTGACTTTGAAAAGGGATTGCCTTACACTTCAGTAATAAACAGTGTGTTGTGGGACAGATATATGAACATTCACTGTCCCCAATTTGCCCAAGTCTGAAACAAGTAAAATAAAATTTGACTGTGTATTTTTATTATCTTTTACAGGCATGAACTGAAATAGATAATGAGATACTTATAAATTCCGTAAACCTCCTGGTTGGCAGAATTGCACGATTGGAAGGACGCTTTCAGATCACTGAGTTCCGTATCCTCCTAGCATTTGCCATACCTTTATAAAACCCCCACCAAATGTCATCTGTCTTACCTGTACCAACCCCCTGTATGCATAACTCATCATCTTTGGAGGTATTAAATTGGTACAGAAGTCATTGTGGTTTTGTGATTACTTTTAACAGCAAAAATCGCAATTACTTTCGCATCAACCTAATACTTCATTCTCTCTTTTGCCAGATAGGACTATTGGGAAGACTTTAGTTACATAGCATCCCGGTCCATCTACCATCAGTCCCAGTTCAACCCTATAAGGCCCTACAGCAAATGGAATCTTTACTCAGATGCTCATGTCAAAATTATAAGAGTCATTCTTTATTCTCCTCTGTCACATACTCCTTTTCCAATCCATCCACAAACACTGTCAGATCCACCCTCGAATTTTATACCAAGCTTTGTCCCTTTTCCTGTCCAAGTCCACTGCCCTAATATGAGCCACCATCATTCTCTAGCCTGGACTATGGCAATAGTTTTCTAACTAGGGTTCACGCTTTCATATTTGCCTGCCACCATTTGTTGTCTCTATAGCACCCAAAGAGGATGATTTTAAAAATACAGTCGTGCATCACTTAATGACAGGAATACTTTGTGGGAAATGTGTCATTAGGCAATTTTGTTGCTGTGTGAACATCATAGAGTTACACTAACCTAGATGGTATGGGCTGCTACACACCTAGGCCACATGGAATAGCCCATCCCTCTTAGGCTACAAACCCATACAACATATGACTGTCCTGAGCACTGTAGGCAATTGTAACACAATGGTAAGTATTTGTGTATCTAAATGTAGAAAACGTACAGTAAAAATGGGGTATAAAGGATAAGAAGTGGTACGCCTGTATAGGGCACTTACCATGAATGGAGCTTGCAGGACTGCAAGTTGCTCTGGGTGAGTCACTGAGTGAGTGGTGAGTGAATGTGGAGGTCTAGGACATTACTGTACCCTACAATAGACTTTATAAACACTGTACACTTAGGCTACACTAAATGTATTTAAATATTATTTTACTTTCTTCAGTAATAAATTAACTTTACTGTAACTTTTTAAATTTATAAACTTAATTTTTTAAATTTGTTAACTTTTGTAATAATACCTTAAAACACAAACATATTTTACACAAAATATATTATATATTATTTATATAACATAATATAATA
>NW_016828762.1:1038689-1112427 GCF_001698545.2 Rhinopithecus bieti | reverse complement strand
TTATAAATATACCTCTTATATATATATATATATTTTTTTTTTTGAGATGGAGTCTAGCTTTGTTGCCCAGGCTGGAGTGCAGTGGTGCGATCTTGGCTTGCTGCAACCTCTGCCTCCCAGGTTCAAACGATTCTCTTGCCTCAGCCTCCTGAGTAGCTGGGATTACAGGTGCCCGCCATCAAACCCAGCTAATTTTTGTATTTTTGGTAGAGACAGGGTTTCTCCATGCTGGTCAGGCTGGTCTCAAACTCCTGACCTCAGGTGATCCACCCACCTCGGCCTCCCAGAGTGCTGGCATTACAGGTGTGAGCCACCGCGCCTCACCTCTATGTTCTTTTTCTATAAACTTTTAATTTAAAATTTTACTTTTTAAACTTTTCTGTTAAAAACTAAGACACAAACACACATTACCCTAAGCCTACACAGGGTCAGGACCATCAATATCACTGTCTTCTACCTCCACGTGTGGTCTCACTGGAAGGTCTTCAGGGTCAAGAACACACATGGAGGTGTCATCTCCTATGATAATAATGCCTTCTTCTAGAACACCTCCTGAAGGACCGACCTGAGGCTGTTTTATAGTTAACTTTAAAAAATAGAAGTAGAGGAGTATGCTCTAAAATAATGATAAAAAGCACAGTATAGGCTGGGCGCAGTGGCTTACGCCTGTAATCCCAGCACTTCGCGAGGCCGAGGCAGGCGGATCACGAAGTTGGGAGATCGAGACCATCCTGGCTAACACAGTGAAACCCCTTCTCTACTAAAAGTACAAAAAATTAGCCAGGCATGGTGGCAGGTGCCTGTAGTCCCAGCTACTTGGGAGGCTGAGGCAGGAGAATGACATGAACCCAAGAGGCGGAGCTTGCAGTGAGCCGAGATTGCGCCACTGCACTCCAGCCTGGGCAACAGTGCAAGACTCTGTCTCAAAAAAAAAAAAAGAAAAAAAGCACAATACAGTAAAGATATAAACTAGTTAACATAGTTGTTTATTACTATTATCAAGCATTATGTACTATACATAATTGCATGTGCTATTCTTTTGCACAACTGGCAGTGTGGTAGGTTTGTTTACACCAGCATTACCACAAACAGGTGAGTAATACATTGCTCTATGACGTTAGGATGGCTATGATGTTACTGGCCAACAGGAATTTTTCAGCTCCACTATAATCTTACAGATGCCTGTTGTATATGTGGTCTGTCATTGAACAAAACATCATTATGCAGCATGACCATCTGTTCTGTTATCATCTCTGTAAAAACTTGCTAGTGCCTTCTCAACCCACCCATAGTGGAGCCATACAAGGGTATATATGTAATCTAACCCCTGGTTCTCTTTCTAGCCTCTTTCTAATTCACTGCTCTCCAACCATTCTTGGACATTCTTTGAAAAAAATCCAAGCCTTTGCATCTGCTGTTTCCTCTGCCTAGAATGCTATTCCTTGAGGTAGCCACATAATTACATCCTTTACTTTCTACAGGTCTCTGCTTAAGTGTCTCCACCTCAAGAGAGGTCTTCTCTGGACACCCAGTCTAAGATATCACCACTGCTCTTTATTCTCAGCTTTGATGATGCTCATAGCATTTCTCATCTCCTGCTAGTTGATATGTCTATTCTATAACCCACTAGATTGCAAACTCCTCAAGAGTAAGGATTTTGTGTTTACTCACTTTCATAACCCTAATGCTTACCACATTTTAATAAAGTAATGTTATGAAAATAGTAAATGAATAAATGAATACAGATCATTTTTAATAATTCCTCCAAACAACTATCCTTCCATCATTTGGAGATACGTACTTATTTCCACACCATGTTTTTTCTAGAATAAACAATCCAGTTTCCATCACTGGTCTACACATCGTTTCTAATCCTCTCCCTTCTTGCTTCCCTTTTCTTTCCTCCATTCAATTTGCCAGCTACCTTCTTACAGGGACTGGTGCCAAACCAGTGTAGTAGTTAAGTGTGTGAGTTCTAGGTCAGACTGCAAGGTTCAAATCCAGTTTCCACCACTAACGACTTGTTTACCTTGACACAAGTCATTTGATATTCTTGAATAATAAGCAATAGTAACTAAATTAAACAATAAAAAGATAAATTTATTTGAGACATATAAACTGGCTAAGACATAGGATAAAAAAAATATATCAGGTCCTAGAAAAGTCAGAAAGGAGAAGAACTTGGAGGCCAGAGCTCTATGGCCATCCCTTCAGAGGGCTACTGTTGAGATGTTGGGGTCTTATTACTTTATGTTACTTTATGTTCTTATAATACTCCATTCATTATTCAAATTCCTAAAAAAGGTAACACTATGGGTTTGGTTTGATTCAAATTTTCACCCTTTGGCTTAGAGTTTGGTTGGTGTTCAACTAACCCTGTCCCTAATGGTGGAGAGGTAGTTACCCAAAGAAAAAGAGATGGAATGGATATTGGCCAGGCCAATAGGCAGATGGCCACTGCACTCTCTAACCTTCCACGTCATCACTTGTAAGTAGGGGATAATAATAGTTACTGCCACATTTATTGTCTTGAAGCTTAAACAGGCTAATGTGTATGAAAGGTTTAGCATAGTGTCTGCATGTAGTGAGCATAGTAAGCCTCTAGCAAGTAGGGGACCCCACATGGAATTTAATACTCCAGGTGTATTAGAGTGGGATGCCAGCTTCCTCATTTCAGACCCTTAGTAACAGAGCCTGAGGTGAAATGTACATTTCATCAGCCACAGTCAACTCTAATTGAGCTTTTTGTAAACCAAGACCCATGAGTTGTTTCCATAAGTGCTTCTTCTATCATCTCTTGAACTCCACTCCTTGCACAAATACAGCTGATTTGTCCTTACCCTTACCCCACAAATTAATCTTGTCAGATATGATCCATCATTGCCCTATATAGCCTGAAATCTGAATTCTGTCTTCTAACAAAAACTTTCAGCTTTGTATCACCTGCACATTTATGATGGCCAGATTAACTGAGATTACAAGATAAAGTGCATGTGAAGTCCTTTGAAACTATGAAGCACAACACAAATGAACGGTGTTATTTTTGTTCTCATTCAAGAAGTGATGAATGTAAACTACTTAGTGCAGTGTCCATTTTCCTGGCATATGCCAAATCCCCCCTTTTTTCCCCCTCATTTCAGTTCCCCCAGACAATCCTGTGTACCTCCTCAAAGTGGACAAATTTAGGTATGTTACAAGCATGTGGGTTTTTCCCATTAGCATCAGTCTTGATCGTTTCAAGGAATTGAGACTTTAAATAGACAGCAATCTAGTTCTTAAGCCATATGGGCATATGTTCTCCATCTTCTAAGTTTGACCGTGGCTAGCTTCAAAAGCAACAACCAGTGCTATTTCAGAACAAATGTAATTTGCATTATCTGATTGTCAATAATACAATATCTCCACATAGTCATGGTCATGGAGATAACTACAATAAAGACTTTGTATGAACAGCTCTGGTAAGGGATTTAGGGCAGTGTTACTTACACAGCTTTAGCTTTTTCTGCAGAAACCATGCAGAGTACTGATACTCTGTGAAGAATGTACTGATGACATATGCCTACTGGGTGCATGTCCTTCACCATTTTACAAATCTACTTAGATGCCAAACAAAAACCCTTGGCACTACTGTTCTTTGGATTGAAATTCAATTCACTTCACTGTATTAAAGCAAAATAAATACGCTAAGCAAAATAAATATGCCTTAGCGTGTCAAAATATTATACATCCATGTGATTTAAGCCATGGGTAGTACACCTAGGTACCTAGTGCTGTCACATACTGCAGCATAGTTCTATATTTCTATTTCCCATGACACTATAAATGTTCATGTCTTTCCTATCAGTCTTTTACATTGACATTTCATGTGTTTTTATACTTGGGGAAAGTTAATGCCTTTCTTGTTCTGTTCATAAAAGAACCTTGTCAGGAGTTACCAAACTCATTGGATTATACTTTTTTGGCGTTCAAATCTAGGCATCTTTGAAGCATGCAGGAGGATTTTGAGGAGTAAAGGCCATTTTCCCCAAACCAGCACTTGCTCCTCAAAGGAAAAAATGATGATATTCATAATTAAGTTTTAATGAAATCAGGCAGAGAGAAGAGCTGAATGCAAGAGTGAGTGCTTACGGCAAATGCTGACCATCAGCAGGCACTTTTCTCCTCTCTTTGAGAATTCTCCATTCTCGAGGTTCCTATCAAGCCATATTTCTGCTATTTTTAAACAGTCCTGGGCCCTTTGAGGGCACTCTGGTTTCATTCCTCCCAGAGATAAGAAATGTTCAGCTATGACAGGAGGCTTTTTCAGGGTAGGGCATGTACTGTTATAGCACAGGACCAGAAAGGTCGTGAGGTTTGCTGAGCTGTAGTCAAGAGTATTCAAAGCAAAGGCCTTTGAAAGGGAGGTTTCCCTTTGCAGAGAAATATGATGATTTCACCTTAGCTTCCCATCCTCAGGCATAGAAAGAACTTCACATCTTATTAGAGCTTTTATGTTCTGCATGCTAATTGGAAAATGTAAATCTAATAATGTTGTTTCTTTCCCATCTATTTATCATTTGTACTTGGATGAATCCTGACCTCACAAGGCATGCTCATGATGTTGGTATAAAATTCTTTATTTGGGCAATGTTTTTATTTTTTCCTGTATAGTAATTTTTAAACATCCTGGGGCCAGATTCCATTATTTCATCTTTCTCCTCCAACTTCACAAGGCAGATAATTATTACAGGCAACCAGCCACCTTTTTTCTTTTCACTTTTTACTGGTAAGAGGTGACTCCTAAAAGACAAGATCCAAGTGAACCTGAAGAGTGATATATATGTGAAATGGTATAACTAATTAAAATAGAATGCAGTTTCAATAACATGACATCATGACTTGGTATTTGGAAAGTAAATATAGGCTGGAATTTAATGACAAGCTATAGATTAAGTGGAGGAAAACATAGGTTGAAGGCTTACATAGTAAGATTTTGCAATCTTCTTTAGTGATAGGAGGCAAGATCTCAAAACGTATGTAAGCTCAGCATGACTTAGGGAATTCAGTGCAATGCTGATCTTGCAATGTTGTAAATGGCCCTTAGGTCAGAGATGGCTCTTAACTCACTGCCTGTTTTGTGTCATCCCTTTGGGTTCACTCTTCAATGCAGCTCATGATCTTCAGAGCCCTAGACTGTGCTGTGGAATGTCACATGTATTATAACAAATGACCTTCCATGCGTGGAGGCAGATGCAAAGTGTGTATCCGAGCATTCAGGGCCTTGTTTTGCCTATCTTGTTTCATATCATATGTGGGAAAATGATCTGCTTTAGGTTTTGTTGTATGGAATTAGTTAACTTTGTTCACTGTGTCTTTGCTTGAATTGCATAGATCACTAGCATGGAAAACATGCTATGCCATATGCTAAGTTCTATGCTATCATTTACTAAGATAAAAGAAAGACCAGAGAACTCTAATGCCTCCAGAAAGGACCAGAGAAGGGGGGAAGATGTCTCCAGAAGACAAACGCGTGAAGAATGAAGATAGTTGGAGCAGCAAATTTCAAATTACTTTGTATAAGATTTACCAGGAACTAGCTGGGCGTGGTGGCTTACACCTGTAATCCCAGCACTTTGGGAGGCCGAGGTGGGCGGATCATGAGGTCAGGAGATTGAGACTATCCTGGCTAACATGGTGAAACCCCGTCGCTACTAAAAATACAAAAAAACCCCGGGCGTGGTGGGGTGCCTGTAGTCCCAGCTATTCAGGAGGCTGAGGCGTGAACCCGGGAAGCGGAGCTTGCAGTGAGCCGAAATTGCACCATTGCACTCCAGCCTGGGCGACAGAGTGAGACTCCATCTCAAAACAAACAAAAAAAAGATTTACCAGGAACTTGCTAAAGCACACACTCACATGCACGTGCACACACACATGCACAGCATTCTAGACCCCAGTCATGGAGAATCTGATTCTCTAGGTCTTAAGCAAGGCTTTCTGTACTTTTAACAAGCTCCCGGGTACTTGGAGGCAGGTAGTCCATTGACCATCCTTTCAGAAATAACTGACTCGATGGGTGCTAACTGGTACAGGAAAGAACTCACACTTGGGAAGCCAGATGGCATGGGTTTGACTGAAGCATTGATCACTGGTCAAATTCTTTGACTTCATTCCTTAGGCTTTATTCTGCTCATCTATAAAATCATTATAATGGTATGTCCCCTGAAGTGTGGATTGATGTCAGTCAAATGCCTAGATCACCACTGGATAGATGATAAGAACTCAATATATCACAATTATTATGACTATCACTACTGCTATTTTAAAAAGTCATGTTCAAAGAAGTACTAAAGTGACTTAAATACTAGACAATGGGGTTCTAGGGCCAAGCCAAAAAGAGAGCTTTAGGTAACTGGTAGATAGACTACCATCAGCTAATTATGTTGGTGAGTCCAATCTTCTGTACTTGTAGCTTCCTTGATTTTAATCTCTGTGACATTGTGCTCTTTTCTTATTTAAAAGTACATGTCATGGAAACTTGTTTTATTACCGTAAATTATATTTCCTTGTGGATATACCAGTAAAACTGCAGTGTGAAACATTCTTATTTGTCTTGATTTTTCCCATACTTATATAAGGTGATATCACTACGGGTACTGTACTGCTCCAAAGAGATAACAGTTGAAAATAGTGATAATCATAAAGGAAAAATGCCAGAAAGATATGTACTGAAACCCTGCTGCTCTACAGTGATGGGAATGCATGGCATATACACAGTTCTGTCTTCCAAAGCAGGATTCGGTGCTCCAATGTGCTGGTTGCAAAAAGAATATAATATGTTGGATGGTTAGTGATGGTGGCAGTGGAGACAGGTGGCAGTGGCATCATGGTTGTCGCATGGGACCTCATGCTTAGAAGGGTCCCACATTTGTTTTAATACTTTCCTGTCATCATCTTGAAATTTTTAATAATTTTTGAACATGAGGCCCCACATTTTCATTTTGCACTGGGCCCCACAGGTTTTTTTTAGCTGGTCCTGAGTGTAAATGAGGATGGGTACTAGGGAGACATTGTGGGTTATAGTTAAGGAACCCATCAGAGAATTTTATTTTTATTTTTATTTTTTGAGATGAAGCCTTGCACCGTCACCCAGGCTGGAGTGCAGTGGTGTGATCTCCACTCACTGCAGTCTCTGCCTCCCAGGTTCAAGCAATTCTCCTGCCTCAGCCTCCCACGTAGCTGAGATTACAGGCACTTGCCACCATGCCTGACTATGTTTTGTATTTTTAGTAGAGATGGGGTTTCATCATGTTGCCCAGGCTGGTCTTGAACTCCTGACCTCAGGTGATCCTCCTGCCTTGGTCTCCCAAAGTGCTGGGATTACAGGCATGAGCCACTGTGCCCCGCCTGTCAGAGGATTTTAAACATAGATATACTCTGATTTATATTCTGAAGAGGTCTTTTTATTTACTTATTTTTCCTGCTGGATGAAAAGAAATCATGGGCAAATGGAAAGAAAGGAGGCTGTTTTTCTATTTAGATAAGAGTTGACAGTGGCTGGGGTAGATTGTCAAAATGGAGTCTTCCAGGCCTCCAAAAGAACAGAGTTGAGATATATTTTTGGAGGCAGAACCAACAAGTCTAAAAGTTTAACAATAACAAAAATTATTGATGTCATAAACTTCTCTCCTCTACAAGATGGCTTCTTGTCAAGCCAGAGGAAGGCTCAAGGAACCATGCTGGTGAAAGCAGTAAGTTGAACACGAGATTCTTGGCACTGACCCTAGCAACTTTTGGCTTGGAGTCTAATGACCAGGCCCAATGAGAGCTCTGCTGAGCAGGTTTCAGGCTGACCAAGGTCATCCAGCAGCGAACCCTGTAGATGGGGTCAGAGGAAGAGTCTAACTTGCAGCTGTGGCCTAAAGTCGCCAATGACAGCAATTATTGATGGCTGTCCTTTGTCCTGACTTAGGGGCAGTCAGGAGACAATGAATATAGGGATGAAGAGGTTAACATGGGACTAGGTACATGAGTACAGGCTTGTTAAGAGAAAACAGTGGAAGAAAAGCACCCAAACGCCAGTTAAATGGGTCTTTTTAGAACTCCAATGTTATCTAATTAGAAAGGGCTGCATTTTAATATTTATAATGGTTTCTTGTTTATTATATCTTATTTGGCCTTTGGAAAATATTTCAAGGATGAATTTCATGGCTGTTACTGATGATTAAGTTCCACAATTAATTTTAAACTTAACATGACCTACTGCGATTTCTTTAATCTACCTAATGAGACTCCTTGGAATTTACATTAGCCAATTAATCAACGTGACTATGGGGAAGATACCAGGGTGGCATGCTCTCACGGCCACAGAGTCAATACAGTTCATTCAAATATAGAAACCTCAGAGATCTAAGCCTATTTTATCCCCACCTACATTGACTTTAATCATGTTTATAAAGTGCAGTGGGGTACCATTATTTTTCTTTAATTTCTTGAGATTATTTTGGCTACTGAGCTGAGGATGCCACATGGCCTTGAGATAATGAGCTTTTTCTGTAGTGGTCCCATGATGGGCTTTTGTAATCGTTCCATTAAAATGGAAAAAGCAAGCTAGGTTGGCCATTCTTAAGTGAAAAATAGTTCTCCAAATCTGTGCTGACACTTTGGGTTAACCAAGTTCACAATCCTATGTTGAAGTGAAAATGGAACCTTAAAAATGCTCACTGCCCTCTCGTCCATTTTCCTTTAAGAACAACTGAAATACAACTTTAAGGCTTTCAAATCACTTCTGCCTTGCTTTGTTTTGTTGTGTTTTTGCTAAGGCAGTATCACCATATGATGAAATAAATGTTAAGGAGAAGGAGGGGCATAAATTCCTCCAAAAACAAGATAACAAAATCAAAGAAGCCTTTTATTCCAATTAAACCTTTATATCTGTTTTCATGTGTAAAGCAAAACTGGGCCTCAGAAATGCATTGGCCAGCAGGCAAATATATATATTTAATTTGTGTATTCAATTGGTCTTAGAATCCACTTTAAAAATACATAAATATTTTCCTTGGAAATGCAGTTACTTCCTGCATTTATGAAGGAAAAAAATAAATGAAAGCCCTGTTTGTTTTACATGACCAGATGTGGACACGATATCATGTGGGATGAAGCTCAAAAAGAACCAGACCGGCTTGGAGCTCTATGCTATCCCCAGCTATGACCCTAGGTGAGTCATATCCACCCTCCTCCCAGCCTCAGTGTCATCTCTAAAATATCAACCAAATAATAATGTGAATGCTAAAGATTCTTCTAGTTCTGTAATGTATTACTACCAGGAGCCACTTCCTTTTCTTCTTTCACTTCTTACATTTTCAATAGCTTAATGAGTTTTTTTACACTAATGTGAAACTTGGTTCAGTACTTTTCCCATATCATCTCATTTTCTCTTCTATTATAAAAGATTTTCTTTTACCCTTTGGTAAGCCTCTAAAATAGAGCAGAGTATCTACACAGAGGGAATTAATTGGAGGTTTATTGATCCCTTTGTCTTTTGGTTGTTTGTAAGCATACAAACTTGTATTTAAGTGTTTACAGGCATAGATTATTCCAACAATTGTTGTAGAGTCAAGAAAACATATAATGACAAAATGAGTTGGTTGTTGATATATTTTAAAATAATATTTGACTTTTCTCTTGGAAAAAACAGAGATGAAGAAATGTGGAAATAGCCTACAGCCTACATAGATGTTATATAGACTTGAGTCTCATCCAATTCCTTCATCCATCCATCTATCTTTTTCCCTAGCAGAAGACATTGATGTATGTAGTATAATGGCAACATCAGATGATCTTGAGAATGACATAAATTTCAGTACTATAACTCTTAGAGTTGCCCTGTAATTTCACTTTTTGACTAAGTTATGCTACTCTCATCTGTCAAGCCAGCACACATATTCCAAGCATTAAGACACAGTTATGAAAGGCCCAATGAGCTACATAATTTACAGTTGTTAATATTCAGCTGTAGGATATCTCTATATTGTTAGTACAGGGTGCTGATTTCATTGGTCAGATTGTAAAATAATATTACAGATGTTAAAATTGAAGTTTGGTGGGATCCCACAGACAAAAATAGAAATTACATTGCAGATTTTGAGTATCTTAATACTCTCTTAATAATTGAGAAAATGTAAGGTAGTAAGCATAAATCTTGACATAAAAGTGTCACATCTCTAGAGTAGCACTGTCTCGTAGAAATACAGCGTCAGTCAATAGGCAATTTTAAACTCTCTAGTAGTCACATTTTAAAAAGCAAAAAGAAATAGGTAAAATCAGTTTTAATAGTATATTTCATTTAATCATGTATATCCACAACAGTATCCTATCAATATATAATCAATATAAAATGATTAATGTGATTTTATTTTTTTAATACTAAGTCTTTAAAATTTGGTGCATATTTTACAGTTAAAATACATCTAATAGGACAGAGAGAAGATCATTGGTGGGGCCACAAGCTGAGTGCAGGGGGAAAAAAAGCACGTCTCAATTTGAATACTCTATTTGTATTGGAAATTCTCCAGATTTACACTTGAAAAACTAGATTCACATATAAGTTTCAGATCGTGTCCAGATTAAACAAATTCACCACTCTCATGTCAATTCAGAATTATTAACATCAAATCAAAATAGGTATAAGATAAATTGAAAACAACTCTCAATTTTCTAGTAACAAAGTATTCCTCAATTTTTTTCTTGTAGTTTTGGAAGTGACTTTATATAAGGCTAGCTCTTATAACAATTATCTTCTCCATAATGACTAATGTTAGAAAATATGTAAAATCATTATTGATTTGCATTATGAGAAGTTTACATTTTAACATAAATTCTCATACTTGTCTAGCTGCATCACAAATAAGCTTCAAATTTAGCTTGTTCAAACCTAGTGTGATATTGGTGAAAAAAAAAATCATCCTGACATTTTTTGGTTTTGATTATTGAATATTTGGCAAACATTCATTTTGTTTCAAGAGAATCTAGGGTTGGAGTTAAATCTTTATAAAACTCTTCCATCACTCAGCCAGTGATATTGACAAAATATATAAGATCATTACAATCATTGCCTTCTATTCTCATCAGCAAGTCTATAATGTGGCAATAATTTCGAGCATTTGCACATATACTGAATGATTTTTAACAATTGTACCATGATACTTTTCATAGAGTATTCTTTAAGAAAATGGAGCCCAAATATTTTCAATATAAATCTTACAGTAGAACCAAGCAATAAAGTTATCATCCATCTCTTGCTTTAAAGTTGCATTAACTTTGAATTTTTGACCTAACATATCTGGAATGCCAATCCATCATGATAGAAACTTTCATATCTAGCTAAAGTTCTTCTTTGGCAGATATAAAAAGTTGAAAAATATATATCCAAGTTTGACTTTTTTATTTGACTAAGCATTTCTTAGTCAATTTGGAAATCCTTTAAGATCAAATATACCCAGAGTAATAATTGGGCAGTGTATCTGCTAAAAGAGAAAGCTACAAGAAAGTAGTTGCAATTTTTTCATATTTTGAATAATTTGATCTTTGACATCATTAGAAAAGTCTTACATTCTTTGGGCAATTGTTTGCCAATGATCTTTAATTTTTTATATATTTTTTGCCTTTTTCTGTGATTTTCTAGTTTGATTTCCTTAATGGAGTTTAATTTCTTTACTATGTCTCTTTCTAAAAAATAGTTTTCTTTCTTTTCTTTAATGAATCCGAGTTCTTCATAGCTGGCCAAAATTATAAGCCATATCCTATTCAAAAAACATTTAAAATTTGTTGGATATTTAATTTGGATTTTAACTAATTTCATTGATCATTTTTTGACTTTTGAAAAGAAACTTATTATCAATATCATTGAACAATATTTTGTAATGGATTTTATAGCAGAATGAACATATAAGTAATAGACTCAATCATTCTTAATCATAGAGTGGCTGCTGAGAGCTTAGTGTGAGTAGAGTTTAGTAGCTAAATTCAGGCTTCATGATAAATGTTACTGGTTTAATCCAGCCATTTCTGTCTGGGGCATGGAGTAGGAGTAGTAGCCAATATACCACTTATCTGTTTTAGAAAAATCACCTGTCTGAGATTGAGAAGTCAGACTGCTTACTGTATGGAACCCTGGGTAGATAACTTACATTTCCTGTGTCTAAAACTATGAACTATAACTGTTAAACAAGGAACTGAAATAGCCCATGACCTAGCTATTACAATCACTGTCTTTCTCACAGTCTATTTGCTGCAAATTCTTGTATCCACTAAATGCCTTTTCTGCTTTTCAAACATTCTGCTGCTTTAGAACATGGCCTCTGTTTGCCGTGGCACCAGTTCTAAACTATATCATCTTTGTGGCACCCTTTCAGTTCTTTCTACCTATTCTAACTGTCTCCAGCTCTCTGTGTTTCCCAGGTGAAATTCCTATGAGCAATGATGTGACTGGCCAGTTCAGTTTTTTCACATTTAGCACATCACTGGCCAGCCTACTGGGTCAGATATTAAACATCCCTGAGCCACTCAGCCATGGAAGCAAGGTCCCAGGACAGAAAACAAGGCCATGTGGACTGTAATGGTTCTACATAGGGTGGTTCCCCTTAGAAAGAGGTGTGGGCAGGCAGGAAGGAATTAATTGACATCTGAAATACCAAGGATTGGCACAGAAGAATCACTCTAGCTTCTATTCTGACATACTTTCAACCAAATCATTTGATAGACTTAGAAGAAGAAGAGAGATTTGTGAAGGAGAATTATTTATCCCAATATAAGAAATGAAGAAAACAAGGACTTCAATATTATCAGTGTCCCCAAAGTAATTATGTCCAAATTTGATCTCCCCCTTCTGTCGTTTTCCATCCACACCACCCCTGAACACATTACTCTTCACCTTGTCTCTTTCCATACAGACTCCTCTGGCAACCAGCTTCTGGCTGGCCTCCCTGCAGCCAACTCTTCCGCTTTTGATTTGGTTGATGCACAGAGAGAGTATGTTGTTTTACTTAAATGTGATGCTTGAGCACATCTTTCCATTTTCCAGAACTGAGTTATGACTTGTAATTAATTCCATGTGATAAATAAATATTGAACACATACTGTGCTAGATGCTTTGGAGAATAAAAATGTGAACAAGATATCTATCCTGGCCTCCAGGAATGTCTAGAAGAAATTTTAGAAGAAATTTTACGACTTGTAACCAATGATGTGTAATACAAAGAAGAACACAGTGTCCTAAGAGAGGTGTAGACTTTTAAAAAAATTATGAGCATTCAATAGAAGGATAAAAGCAATGTTATTTTACTAAAGAGTTAACACCTGACTCTGGATTGTGGCCTGGGAAGAAGCCCTGATTTTTAGCGATTGCTGGTTTCCATAATGTAAATATTTTCATCATGGCTAACTTTACCCATCTGAAATCACTGAACAAAGAGTTGAGAAGAGACGTGTAGCAGCCCACCATTAAATAGTATCTCTACCATACAGATAGGATACACCTAAATAATCTCAAAAACATAGCAGTAAAATGTATCAACAGTAAAATAATTAGGAAAGTGTATTATTTTTGTTTCTAATATAATTCATTGAATTTTAATTTTAGATAATTTGATTTTAAACGATGCTGTGTTGAACAACTGGCTTAGAAAATTCCTGAAAATTTAATAATTGCAGTTCTTGAGCTGGTACAAGCCCACTCTAGCACACTGGTGGTCAAAGGACTATGAAAATTTGGATTCTAAATTGGGGGCAGAATAGAGCAGGAGGCGGTCCTTGAGTTCTGGAGTTGCTTCTGGGTATTGGGGTGGGGTGGGGAGGGGTGTTCCTGAGAGAAAATCAGTAAAGAAATCTGAGGACAAAAAGCATGGAGTAGGAATGGAAAAAGTGAGTAAATTGTTTCTTTAAATGCAAATTGATCTCTGGCTACTGACCTAACTCAGCACTAATTCTCATCTCCAACCCCACGCATTTAGAACCAGTGACAATAATACGACAATAACAATGACAGCTAATATTTGTTGAATGATTGCTCCGTGCCAGGTACTGTTCTAAGGAAGTGCTTGTTACCCTCACACAAACCTTCCCGGTTGGTTCCTTATTTACTGTGTTGCTCAGCAGCCTCAGCCTTCTCTGGGTGAGGCCACTGTATTCTCAGCTCACCACAAAGCCTACCGCTCACCATTGTTTTTCCCACACCACAGTGCAAATTGCCATTTGTTATTGAGCTTGCAAAAGCACTTTATGCAGTGAGGAAATATTTCTCTGGGTTCATGACTCAGAAGAGTGAAAAAAAAAGTACAGATGACCATATCATTCAAGAAAGATGGAATTAGTGTATTTCTTTGTAGAAGTAAAGAATACATCTATGTATTTAATGTGGAAATATCTGACCTGTTACATTAATTTATATTATGTTGATCCCTGTGGGCACTGGAGTTTGGGGTCCTATTTCTGTAGACAAGACAAATAGAAAGATAAAAGAAAGTAAGTTTTGCAGTCAAGGACTTGCTGTACACAGGAAGTCTGCTGATTCAATATGTATTTGATAATTTTTTTAAGTTGGTGTAGAACTTGATAAGTACCAAAACAGTTGTGAGAAAGGCTTTCTGGACAGGAGTCCTGAGCGGTTAGGATTAAAAGAAGAGAAAGAGACTTGGTTTTGTTTCTTTCTGCCAGTTTCCCATATACCCTGTCTCTTTGGAAGCATTCCTATTTCTCACAATCTCAGGTTAAGAAATTATAGGAGCATCTCACTGAATTGTCCCTCAGACTCCAAGCATTACAGGAAATTGAAAAAACAAAAACAAAAAACACAAAACAAAATAAGATGAATGATGTTTCAAATTCTGCAAGACCAATAATTCTGTTTTTATTTGAAGATCCATTTATTTTGGTAAAATTCACCTGCTCCCCACTTCGAAGAAAAGTTCTGCTTAGGGAGAAGCAATTTCTATGGCTCCTGTTTGAAATTTGTTTGTAAGGATAGATGAAATGTACAGTTGGAAAGGAAACAAGAGCACACTTAAGGGTTACTTGCACACTTGAGGGTTACTTGACTCTTATTCAGGTTACATATCAGGCTTCTCACAGGAGCCAACGTTAATTGAGAAACTCTATAGCTAGAGACACTCTGGGGGAAAGAACATAATTCCTTAATTACAATGACAAAATGTGTGTGTGCACCCACGTGTGGTGGTGGGGAATTAACCAAATGATGGTTTATTTTCTTGCACTTTGTAGTTTGGCTGGATTCTGCAAAACACCCCAAAGACGAATATTCTCTCCCTTCTCCATTAAGGCATGCTGATTACATCCATCAACTTTATTTTCATGTTAAAGATAAGCCCTGTTGTTTGCTGAGGGTAACATGAGGAATATGGCTTTACAATAACCACCCCCACTCACCACCCCTGCCAATAAACAAGTTTAATGAACTTAATTTTCCCTAATTTATAGGCAGCCTGTTTAAATTATTGTTACTTGGCCAGGATCATTTCATAGGGATTTAATTGTGCTTGTAAATCATGTTTCTTTCAAATTCATCTCTTTATTCACTTTATTTCCCTCCCCATGTCTCATTTTGCATATGCCCCAAAACATATCAATAATTTATGCCACAAAGCCTTGTTTTCTCCTTTGTAACTGTGCACATGTTCTGCATTGTGTAATGATGTCAAAGGAAATATGTACATTGAGTAAAGGTCTTGAATTTTTCATGAAGGTTGGTTGGGGCCAAATGGCATTTTTGCAGATCTTTGGGAGAATAATAAATCCATTTTAAAAAAAGAGCTTCAGAACTGAATAAAAAACAATGATAATATCAGCACCAACAGAGATAAGATTTGTTGAGCATTTTTCTTCATCATAAGCAAATCTAAGTGTTTAAACACACTATCTCATCTTCACAATCACATTGCAAAGAAGGTATTGTTATCTCCATTTTACAGGTCAGGAGACTAAGGCTCATCACTAAGACATCACTTCCTCAATGTCACATAGCTAGGAGGTGACAGAAAGATTTGAACTTGGGCCTTTTTGACCTGAAAGCCCAGGTGGTTGTCTCATAAAATCACTTGAGAGTAGCTTTCTCATATCTGGGCCACTTCAATTCTGACAAGTCAGTTTTTCCTTTGCTCTAGGTCTACTATGAGAACCCCCAACTCTTCTTTTTTTTTAAAATTAAAAAATATTATCATCGTGTCATCCTCCTGTATTCTGGATGACTCTTAACTGACAACCAAATTAAGTGAATAAAACCTGAGTATCTGATGGAATTTACAGTAGAGAAGGAAGGGAAGGAGACACCATTTACTCTGATGTTTGTCAGGGCACAGTGTGAGATCTTCCTGAACTGATACTGAGTTGATACTGAATATTCACTCATTCAGTGCTTATTGAACTCTGTTTGCTAGAACAGGAGTCAGCAGACTGTGGACTAAATACGTCCACTTTCTATTTTTGTAAATAAAGTTTTATTGGAACATGGCCATGCCTACTCATTACATATGTCTATGGCAGCTGTTGTCCTACAATAGCAAAATTGAGTAGTTGCAACAGATACTACGTAGCCTGCAAAGATGAAAATAGTTACTATCTGGCCCCTTATCAAAAATGTTTGTTGACTCTGCTAGATCATTATCAAAAGAGATACAACATCTACCCTTATGAAGTTACAATCTCATGAGAGAGACAGACATTAATCAAATACTCAATATATCGTTAAAAGCTATAATACATACTCATCACTTGCCACTGGTTTTTGAAATTTAATCATTTGGGCCTTATTCTTCTACATTAAAAGTTTTCTTGCCTGGGATAACAAAACTTCATTTATTCATTTATACTCATTCATTCATGCAATTCAACAAATAAACACTGAGTATCTACCATATATTGGACATTATTATATTAGGATCTGAGAATGTACAAGTGAACAAAAGTTGATAGTCTTTCATTTGTTGACCCTTCAGCCTTATTTTCCAACTGGTGTAGAACCCAAGAAATGAAGAAGTCTATGTTTTAGGCCTCCTCGGCCTCCCAACAGAGTTTGTTGTAAGGTCTGCCTCTTTTTTACTCCTGTAGTCTCTGAAATGGTCTAGTGTCCTTATAGTATATTCCTTTTTTTAAATTGAAACTAGTTTGAGTGGGTTTCTGTTACCCAGAACTCCCCCAAACGTGGAATTTTGAGATGAAATCAGCTAAGTGAGCATCGGCTTTCCAGACTTTATGGTGAAAGGAAGCGATGACAAAGAGGTTGGGAAAGAGAAAGAGAACAAAGATTGGTGAACTATGCTGTCCATTTTAGCATGGCTCATGAGCTAAGAATGATTTTAGATTTTTTAATGGATGGAAAAAAAAAAAAACAAAAGAATAAGAGTAATTAGTGACATGTGAAAATTATATGAAATTCAAATTCCAGTGTCCATAAATAAGATGTTATTAGAACATAGCTGCACCTTTCATTTATATATTGTTTATGGTCACTTTCATGTTACAATGACAGAGCTAAATAGTTGTGACAGAAACCATATGTCCTGAAATGCCAAAAAATTTACTATCTGGCCATCTACATCTGCACCAGTTCTTTTTTTTTTTTTTTTTTGAGATGGAGTTTCACTCTTTCTCTGTAATCGTGGTTCACTGTAACCTCCACCCCCCAGGTTCAAGCTATGCTCCTGCTTCAGCCTCCTGTGTAGCTGGGATTATAGGCGCCTGCCACCATGCCTGGCTAATTTTTGTGTTTTTAGTGGAGACACAGTTTCACCATGTTGGCCAGCCTGGTCTCGAACTCCTGACCTAAGGTGATCCACCTGCCTTGGTCTCCCAAAGTGCTAGGATCACAGGCGTGGCGTGAGCCATGGCACCTGGCCAACATCTGTACCAGTTCTGATGTTGGCTTCCTCGTCTTCCTTACCTATGTGTTCTTTTTGATCTCATCTTTGAGGACCTTATCTACCACTACTTCCCCAGTGGATTCTGTCTATAGCTGTGTCTCAATTCCTCACTTCCAGTTGTCTGTTGTTCATGTATACTTGACTGTCCCATTGGCTCCTCAAACCCAACAGATCCCCAGTAGAACACATCAACTTCTTTTACTCCTGTGTACATAACTTCTCAACTTGGCTACACCCTTGGAGCTCAATATGGGTAATAGAAACAGCTGAAACCACAAGTACATGTCACACCCAGGTGGGGAAAGCGCTGCAGGGGTTAGGTGGAGGCCACGTTGTTAGAAGCATTCTGTTTCCCTGTCCTTAGTCTCACCAAGTTTATAATATTGAGGACATGTCTTTCCTATGCTTCCTAACTCTAACCTCTGTTTCTCCTGAACTTTGACTTCGTTCTCTGATTCTCAGACTGAAGTTTCTGAACTTGATTTTGTATTTTCTCGTTCTGTCATTCTTGACCTTGACCTTTGTACATGTCCATAGCTTAAGTCCACCACATAGTGAATATTTATTAAAAAGTTATTGAATATTCAGTGCTTCATATATATTTATAGTCCTTAAAGCAATCTTGTGAGGAAGGCAGGATTATTGTAAGTATTATTATTATAATCCATTTTCCAGGTGAGGAGGCTGGAAACAGAAGTCTAAGTTTGGAGTTAGGATTCCAACCTGGTTTGTTTGGCTCCAAAGTACTACCCCAACTTCTTCTATCTTATAAATGCAAAATTATTTCTCCCTTTTTTCCTAATTGTTTACTTTGGGGGTCCTGCTCTTGTAACTTACTTTAACACCTATACCAAGAGTCAGCAAACTTTTTCTGTAAAGGGCCAGATAGTAAATTTTTTGGCTTTTTAGGACATATGGTTTCTGTCACAACTATTTAACTCTGTCATTGTAGCATGAAAGTGACCATAAACAATACATAAATGATGGGTGCAGCTATGTTTAAATAATATCTTATTTGTGGACACTGGAATTTGAAGTTCACATAATTTTCACGTCACTAATTACTCCTATTCTTTTTTTTTCCCCCACTCGTTAAAAAAAGTAAGATCATTCTTAGTTCATGAGCCATGCTAAAATGGGCAACACAGTTTACCAATCTTTGTTCTCTCTCTCTCTCTTTTTTTTTTTGTGTGAGAGGGTCTTGCTCTGTCACCAGGCCACAGTGCAGTGGTGCAACTATAGCTCACTGCAGCCTCGAACTCCTGGGCTCAAGGGATCCTCCTGCTGCAGCCTCCCAAGTAGGTGGGACTATAGGTGCACACTATTGCCCCCAGCTAATTTTAAAAAGTTTTTTGTAGAAACAGGGTCTTGCCAAAGGGGTTGCCTGGGCTAGTCTTGAACTCTGGCCTCAGATGATCCTCCCACACCTCAGCCTCCCAAAATGTTGGAATTACAGGTGTGAGCCAGTGCACCCAGTCACCAACCCTCGTTCTATACCCACTACTTAACTTTGGGTTTATAATTATTCTGAAAGAACCATTTGCTGCCATTTAGGGCAAGCTTACTGTATGCCAATGTTTTAAGCATTATTACGTATATGTTACCTATTATTACATACATATGAGGGAGTTACTAGTATCATCTCCATCTTATGGATGAAGAAAATGAGCCACAGAGAGATGAATTCCTTGGCCCAAGGTTGTACTAAACTAGGAAATGGTAGAATTCAGATTAGAAGCCAGGAGATCTCACTCCAGGTCTGGCATCTTAAGTACAAAGTTAGGCTGCCTCTCTGGTTCCTATGAGATAATGTACTTTAAAGAATTTTGAAAACGATGAAGGGTTATATAAGTATAAGTTGATAACGATCATAATTATTCATGTAACAACGTTATCCGGGTTTCTAAAGTGATTGGATTGCAATCAAATTGATGTTAATCAAAATAAAAACACTCAGGCATGCCGTGGGTTGGTATTTATTTTTCTGTCCATCTTAGCATTAAACATTTTTAAGTATTGGATTTCTATCTCAAATAAGCAATGGAGGAGACTTATGCTTTTAATGCAGTTCGCTATTTGCTCCCATCTTCCCTGAATTTGGCATTATGCCCCAGCCCTGATTAAAACCAAAAGGAAGCTACAGATAGGAAAGAAGTTGCATATCAATAAGGCTTGTGATTAAGTTTTTATCAATATTTTTTTCACTCTTTCATTTCTTTCAGGTTCTTAAATTAGATAGCAAGAGAGACATGACTTAATTATTGAGACTACTTTGGAGCCAAATGGAAAATTATACTACCACTTACTCAGATGCCAGGGTAATTAGAGCCCAATTATTTCTCTCATTTGGCACTAATGAATGAAGATCAATTAAAAAAATAATGTAACTGTGAATTGCTTTTATTGAGCAGAGAACTGTAAGCAGCTGAAATCGTCTACTCTTTCACTAATTGAAAATACAAAGTGAAGGCAACCCAGAATGTGATTGTCTCCATGTAATTTTAGAGCAGTTCGATTTTCAAAAATCACGCAGATGGCCGAAGCTTTGTATTATAATTATTTCCTGGCTACAGCACGCTGCTCTCTCTTCTATAAGGACAGTCAAAACATGGCTCAAGAAATTCCTATTTCCCTAGCGATAACATCAGTTTTCCTGGCAGGACTTAATTGTTGCTTCTGGGCTGGTCGTGCTTGGACTAAGATGGAATGTCTGATTTCCTTGGCTATTTCGCTTTTCTCCTGATTGGTATATCCATTTCATCAAATGTATCCTGAAAACAACACTTATTTCACTGTAAAAATCTGATTGAAAGAGATGTCTTCTTGATTAAAAATCTAGATTGAGATTATGTGGACATGGACCTACCTGCTCAAAGATACCTCGGAGTTCAGAGTTCACCTTTTAAATATCTTGTTAAATAGCAACCACTTAAAAAATGAGCCTACACTATTTTATTTTATTTTATCTAGCATATTTTTTTTGAGGGAAGTGATGTAAAAATTTTAATTCTTTGCACTTGTTTGTAGTCTGAATAAACATTCTCATGTAGTAAGCAGAGGTTAGTCTGGGAGCCTCCACTCTACGGATAAAGTGAGCCATTTGTAACAATGGAATTCTGCTTATAGAAACGCAGCTACTCAACCCTCTCACCCCACCCCAACACGCACACTCTCACATCCTTTCTAATAAACTTTGCAATTCATGAATCATGTTTACCTCTATTATTTCATTACATCCTCAAATGACTTCAGGGAATAAGGCAAGTTTTATCTTCTATTCACAAATGAAAAAAAATGAGGCTCCAGAACATAAAGGGCACGAAAGCACCTTAGCCAGAGCTGTTGAGTCTCACTGTGTGGTCTTTGTAAATGATGCTCCCCAGAGTTGTGCAGTGTGCAACGTGCACACTGAGATAGTGCCTTCATTTTGACAACTTCAGCTTAAAAGAAAATAAGAAAGGAAAAGCAAGAGAAAACTCTGAAATGCATGAGTCATTATAAAGGCAAACCTTAAAAGATTTGTTCTCTTAGTATTTCCCCAAATAAAAAAGAAGTGGGTGTGACCAAGGTCTGAATCAGCTTTGGTCATCGGTGCTTAGCTAGATGGCCAAGCAAGTGAGAACTTGGAAGAACACATTCCTTTGGCCTGGAACACATGCCCCTGTATGTGGATTGTGCCATTACATGAATGCAGGAGGCCTGGGGATGGGGATTCTGAACTCAATGACTGGTCAAGCTTATACAACCCACGGTCTGAGATGGCTTTAATGCAACCCAACACAAATTTGTAAACTTTCTTAAGACATTATGAGATTGTTTTCTGATTTATTTACTTTTTAACTCATCATTACTGTTAGTGTATTTTATGTTTGGCTCAAGAGAATTCTTCTTCTAGTATAGCTCAGGGAGGCCAAAAGATTGGACATCCCTGCACCAGGTTTTGGCTTTTGCCTCTATGGTCCCCTCAGCTGCAATGGACTTCTTGATTAAGCTCTTTTCATCATTGTCAGAGCCTACTGCAAATTGAGAAACATGTGGAAGTAGGGCTTTTGAGCCTAGGCCTTCCAGCAGCCAGGTGCCTCCAATTATTACTGAAATTATTACTGCCAAATGAGGTCATCTATGTAATCCTAGTGGTGCAGTGATGGGATTAGAGGAAGGTCACATTTTTCTTATGTCATAACCGTATCTCCCTACCTACAGTTTACTGTAAATTAACACTTTCTTTTTAATAATCTTATCATCACCTTACACATAAAACTGTTACCGTTCATTGTGGTTTTTCTGTCCGCGAAAAGTATAACTGTAGGTGAATGTAAAATATTCCACAATTTTTTTTTTTTTTACCTTCTTTTGGTATGTCTTCATTAAAAACCCAGTGAAACATATCAAGAGCTTAAAAAAAAGGGGGGCAGAATATCCCATTTTTTGTTGTTGTTTATTGCTTGTTACGATTCTGGGAAACTTACTCAGCATGTTGAGGATAAAGAGGAGATGAGGAAGAGGAGCAGTGCAACTATCAAGTGAGAAGGCTTGGGTTCAATTCTGACTTATCTGCATCCTAGGCCTTGAACAAGGCACCTCTCTTCATATCCTAGTTTCCTTGTCACCAAAATGGGGACAATTATCATTAACTTTCTTAGAGTGTTGTTCTTAAAATTCATGAGACCTTGCAGGCAAAGGGTTAGTGTAATACCTGCCCTAGAGTGATGCTTATCATATGTGACTGCTAATTATTTGTCTCTTTAAGATGAATGCCCCTATCTGTGGGGAAATTGCAGGTGAGTGATGTTTTCCCAAAGGTATGGGAAGCAGGTAAAAATGGGAGCTCTGAGGGCTGCTGTGGCTGAAGCTGGCACTTGGTTGTTAATTCGTTAATTCAACAAATGTTTATTGAGTCCTGATATGAGGAGGCTCCTGCAAGGCAAGGGAGACATAGTGGTAAATGAAATAATTGTTGGGTCCTCAGAGAGCTTGCATTCTAGTGAGGGAAACAGAGAAATAGATCTTAAAAATACATACTATAATATGTGCCACGAAGAATAATAAATCAAGGTAAGAGTTGGTGGGGAGCATTTGCATGTAGCAGGTGGGGATTCTGGGGGCTATGTTAGAGTGTGGATAGGGACCTCCTCTCTGATGGAGTAACATCTGAGCAGAGCTCTGAAGAAAGAGAGGTAGTCAGCCACATGAGTAAGTGGGAAGTTGATTTCTAGAAAGAAGAAAGAGTAAGTGCAAAGTCCCCGAGGCAGGAATGAAGTTCTGGAGGCAGAATAAGAACTCTGCGTGTCTAGTGCAGAGGCTGGATGTTGGCTGTATGTCCTGGCAGGTGATGAGGTTAGGAAGAGAAGCAGGCAAGGCATGTATGCTTATGTGTAGACCAACTTAAGGACTTTGGATTTCATTCTGGCTATATTAGTTAGGGTTCTCCAAAGGGACAGAACTAATAGGATATATGTATATATAAAAGGGAGTTTATTAAGGGGAATGGACTCTCATGATTACAAGGCAAAGTCCCACGACAGACTGTGTGGAAGCTGAAGAAGGAAGAAGCCAGCAGTGGCTCAGTCTGAGTCCAAATGTAGAGAAGCCAACAGTACAGCTTTCAGTCTGTGTCCAAAGGCCTGAGGACCCCTGGCAAAGCACTGGTGTAAGTCCAAGAGTCCAAAGGCAAAGAACCTACAGTCTGATGTCCAAGGACAGGAAGCGTTCAGCACAGGAGAAAGATGAAAGCCAGATGACTCAGCAAGCCAGTTTATCCCACCTTCTGCCTGCTTTGTTCTTGCTGTGCTGGCAGCTGATTGGATGGTGCCCACCACCACTGAGGGTGGGTCTTCCTCTCCCAATCCACTGACTCAAATGTTAATCTCCTCTGGCAACATCCTCACAGACACACCCAGAAACAATACTTTACCAGCCATCCTTTAGTCCAATCAATTTGACACCTAACATTAACCATCACACTGGGTGTGTGTTGGAAAGCAAATCAAGGATTAGAATAAAGAAATAATCTGATTTACATTCCTAAAAGATCACTTTGCCTCCTGGGTGGAGGATTATTTTTCCAAGAGACAAGAGAGGAAGCGTGAGGATACTTAGGGGGCTAAGGCAGCTGTCTGTACGAAATGATGGTGCTTTGGATGAGATTAGGAGTAATGAAGGATATGAAGAGTGGTCTGATTCAGGATCAACTTTGAAGGGATCAATTGCAGAAGAATGTGCTGTTGGGTTGGATGTGAATGTGAGGGAAAGGGAAGGGCCAAAGATGTACGACTTCTAAGATTTTTGGCCTGAACAAACAGGTCAATAATGGTATTCTTTACTAAGGTTGGGGAGACTGGCAGCAAGTGAGTGCAGATAATAAGATGAAAAATTCTATTTGAGATGCCTATTATGCAGGCACCTGGATATAGAAGTTTGAATTTTAAAGGAGTATTTTGACCTGAGTGTATTAAACTTGGGAGTCATTAGCATAGAGGTGGTATTCCAGATTTCATAACATACCTTAATATTGATAAACTCAAGCATTAAGTTTCACATGAATCCCTTCCTCATGTAGTCAATCATTGAATGTTAAATTTTGCTGTGATTTTCTTTTTTTTTTTTTCTTTTGAGACAGAGTTTCACCCTTGTTGCCCAGGCTGGAGTGCAATGGCGCGATCTCGGCTCACTGCAATCTCCACCTCCCGAGTTCAAGCTATTCTCCTGTCTCAGCTGCTGAAGTAGCAGGGATTACAGGCGCCTGCCACCACGCCTGGCTAATTTTGTATTTTCAGTAGAGATGGGGTTTCTCCATGTTGGTCAGGTCAGTTGGAGACACCTGGTCTCCTACACCCGACCTCAGGTGTCCTTCAAAATCATCTGGAGGAGTTTATTAAAAATACAATTGCCTAAAGCTGTATTTATCAGAAAAGTCAAGCTGCTTTTCAATTAGTTTTTGTTTTGCATAATAAAGGTACACATAGGCGTACTTTTTCATGCCCTTACTTGGGAGCCCTTCCAACATTTGAGCACTCATAATAATCATGGCTGTCTACCTCTGAGCACACTTCATACCCCACCCCTTAAGCCCCAAAACAATAGGAGGATTCAGGGGTGCAGACAGCTGCAAGGGATCTAGTTACCAACACCAGGAAGCAGAAAGCAATGATGGTGGTGTGGTCTTTATGTTGCTAATTGGAGAGTGTGCTGTCTGTACCTGAGGTGTTTCAGGAAGTCTACTGAACCCAGTGAATGCGATCCCCTTTTATGAGAAATGTGCACTCTAGTGCTAAGTGCTTGGAAATGCTGCAGAGGACACTGGAGGAAAGGGTGGAGGTAGAGATGAAGAGTAATTTCAATCTTTCAGTTGGAATTGTTACTTAGGCTTGAAACTGTGGCTTGGGAAGGCTCAGGACTATATTGCTTATAAATGGCAAAACCCATATAAAACTGGCTTAAACAAAAAGGGGAATTTACTGGATCATGTAGCAGAAAAGCAATTAATTTCAAACAAGAAGGGATCAAAGTGCTAAAATAAAGTTGTCATGAATATGTCTCTATTTTTTTTTGAGACATGGATTGAGAAGTGGGCCAGGGTTATTCTATAAATGCAAATTAATTTTCTGTTACCAGAAATAAGGGGAAGGGATGATGGAGAGGCAAAAACAACAAATGTCCACTGTAGCAATGAGAGGTGACAACATGCTAGCGGCACTTGCTCTCGTAGCTTCCTCGGCCTCAACGTCCACTCTGGTGGCACTTGAGGAGCCCTTCCGCCCGCCACCACAGTGGGAGCCCCTCTCTGGGCTGGCCGAGGCTGGAGCCGGCTCTCTCTGCTTGCAGGGAGGTGTGGAGGGAGAGGCTCGCGGGCTAGCACGAGTTCCCGGTGGGCATGCGCCTCGGCAGGCCCTGCACTCGGAGCTGCCTGCTGGCGCCACCGCCCTGGGCAGTGAGGGGCTTAGCACCAGGGCCAGCAGCTGCAGAGTGTGTGCCAGGTCACCCAGCAGTGCCAGCCCACTGGCGCTGCGCTAGAATTCTCGCTGGGCCTCAGCTCCCTCCCCATGGGGCGGGGCTTGGGACCTACAGCCCGCCATGCCTGAGCCTCCCCAACCCACCACTGCCTTGGACTCCTGTGTGGCCCAAGCCACCCCGACGACCACCACCCCCTGCACCTAGGCGCCTGGTCCCATCCACTGCCTAAGGGCTGAGGAATGCAGGTGCACAGCATGGGACTGGAGTGCAGTCTGCCCACCACCCTGGTGCCAAATCCACTAGGCAAGCCAGCTGGGCTCCTGACTGGGGTGGGGACTTGGAGAACTTTTATGTCTAGCTGGAGGATTGTATATGCACCAATCAGCATTCTGTGTCTAGCTAAAGGATTGTAAATACACCAATCAGCACTCTGTGTCTAGCTCAGGGATTGTAAACGCACCAATCAGCACTTTGTCAAAATGGACCAATCAACTCTCTGTAAAACAGACCAATCAGCTGTCTGTAAAATAGACCAATTAGCTCTCTGCAAAATGGACCAATCAACAGGATGTGGGTGGGGTCATATAAGGGAATAAAAGCAGGCTGTCCGTGGCAGAAGTGACAACTTCCTGATCCTTTTGACAGTGTGAAGCTTTGTGCTTTCACTGTTTGCAATAAATCTTGTTGCTGCTCACTCTTGGGGTACATACAGCTTTTATGAGCTGTAAGACTCACTGGGAAGGTCTGCAACTTCTCTCCTGGGGCCAGCGAGACCAGGAACCCACTGGGAGGTATGAACAACTCCAGACAGGAGAAACGAGTAACTCTATACCACCTTAAGAGCTGTAACACTGAACTTTGAAAGTATGTAGCTTCACTGCTGAAACCAGCAAGACCACGAACCCACCAGAAGGAAGAAACTGAACACGTCTGAACATCAGAAGGAACAAACTCCAGACCCACCACTTTTAAGAACTGTAACACTCACCACGAGGGTCCACGGCTTCATTCTTTAAGTCAGTGAGACCAAGAACCCACCAATTCCAGACAGCAGGATAAGAAAGAAAGGAAAATGGGGACTTGTGTTACACATGATTTGAAAGGTGAGATTTGTGTTTTTCAATGATATTTTAAAAAACAAACGAATAAACAAAGCAGGGCAATGGGTTTCTCAGTACCAAGACTTGGACTTGGAAGGTTCTCTTTATGATTTGGGCAGGAGTAGGTCAGGATGGCAAAGGGTATGGCCTGAACACTAGGGCTTTCTGGTCCTGTTTTATCATGCACAACAGATTAAAAAGTTAGAAGAGGACTTGGGTTTCACCATATACCTGATAAATGTTTAAGCTTCTAATCCTGTCATATTTGCAAAGATGGTATTGACAGCTTGGTGCAGTAGAAAGGGAATGGGTCTCATAGTTCAATACGGTTTCAAGCCACAGTTCAGACTCTTAGTCATGTGGCCTAGGAAATCTACTTTACCTGTCTAAGCCTCAGGCTTCTCCTCTGCAAAATGGAGGCGCTAATGGAGTCTACTTCTGACGGCTATAAGAGCAAACAAAAAACTTAATGAACTGTGCCTAGCACAGTGCCTGGCATGCAGTAATCACTCAATAAAGGTGACGACGACACTTCTTCCTTCTCAACCTTATGATTACTGCTCTTATTTTGGCTAAACAGAGTTAGTAGTGTGTGATATAATGCACACAAGCCTGACTCAAGGCATTTTATTACCTGCTTAAGCGCAAAATAATTGTTTGTCTAGAAATAAGCATTTATAAACCTAAAGCCAATGGCTTAGTTTTGGGTGCCCAAAGACTTGGCTGTTTTACCTTGAACCAGGTAATTTAGTTAACCTGAGCCTCACTTGCCCCATCTAATAATCTTCATAAGGTTGTGAGACTAGTATGAATAATTCATGTGTTATGTTTAACATAGTACCTGGACCTTACACAATTTCAATAAAAATAATAACTAATTTTTCTAGCAATTTCTGCAAGGCCACCTTAGGTCTTGTGTAAAGAAGGATTCTGATGGAAAGGCAGAGTTGTCTCTGGAGGGCAAAACTGTTGTCACTTAATAAGCCTTCTCCACCATGTGGGTCACCTTTCTCATCTTTGTTAGTTGGTTGGAATCTGACATCAGAATCCAGTTGCCTGTTGGGTTCCTTTTGAGGCAGGGACTTTGACTCCATTCCACCAATGATTGATTGATTGATTGATTTTTGAGACGGAGTATTGCTCTGTCACCCAGGCTGGAGTGCAGCGGCACGATCTTGGCTCACTGCAAGCTCCATCTCCGGGTTCACGCCATTCTCCTGCCTCAGCCTCCCGAGTAGCTGGGACTACAGGAGCCCGCCACCATGCCCAGCCAATTTTTTGTAGTTTTTAGTAGAGACGGGGTTTCACCGTGTTAGCCAGGATGGTCTCGATTTCCTGACCTCGTGATCCACCCGCCTTGGCCTCCCAAAGTGCTGGGATTACAGGCGTGAGCCACCGCGTCCGGCCCCACCAATGATTTATTTTAATATGCCTGGAAGTGGAGGGACACAAAATGTTCTGAAAAGTCAACGTGTGCATCTTGTCCCAGAGTGATTCCGTGACTGTTCGTTTGGTGTTTACATGGTTTAAACTGTCTAATTTATAGACTCTGAAAGCACCGGTGAAAGAAACAAGCTAGCTTTTGGATTGCTTAATATAGTTTATAGTGCAACCGTAAATTTGGAACCATTTATGGAACATTATGACTTGCAAACATCTCCCCCAGTTTTATTACTCAGGGAAAAAAAAATGTGTGGTGCTTACAGTTCCACTAAAACTGTAAAAGCATTAAAAAAAAAAAAAATCCAAACAGCATTCGCGGACTACATAGTACAGGATGCAAGCTTTTATCTTGAGCAGTATATTGAAAGCCTAATTTTCTACTAAAATGTCAGCTTGTTTCAAAACACATGAGATGACTGGCTTGGAATCCTTGCTGAAAGGAACTCGTCTTTGCTCTTTTTCCAAAACAAAACAAAACAACAACAACAAAAAGAAATGCACTGTGCTTAAGGAGGAATTTAATAATTAGATGATGTCTATAAAATAGCAGTTGACATCTGCCCTATATATATTTTTTTCTTAGCATCAAAGATGTTTAATTTGAATGAAAGCTTTCTCCTCCACAATCTGACATTTTCCCTGAGTTTTACCTTACTGTAGAGTCATTATCTTACAATTAGGTCTGAACTTAGGAGTAAAAAAACAACAAAAACCAGGAACTCCAACACAGGGATCTTACGTGGGCTGCAGTTTTCTGATGTTATCTGAGTTGAACTGCTTTTTCTTTTATCATCCTGACGTTTAAAGCGAAAAGTCTCTGTTCTGCCTCCTGTCCAACTACCCCCAACCCCCACTTTATTCTTCTCTTCACTTGAACCTGTGGAGTAGGCCCAGACCTCTGGATGTCAGGACAAGATACTGCTATCATACAAATGAACGTGGAGGTCATACATTTATCTTTGTCTCTGTCTCCCCTGCAGGATCCAGAGAAAGGCAAATTATGGATGAGGTGATTTTATCCAAGCAAAGTTTGAATGGAGATAAATGGTATAGGATAGAAGGCAAATAGGAACAGAGCAAGGCTAGGGAGAGTCTTTGGGGAGAAGATTCTGTTCTTTTGAGTCCCATGACTGGTACCATGGAAGGGACCCTAGAGACAATCTAATGAGGGTCCATCATGGTGCAGAAGCATTGCAGCATGGGATATATGAAAGGGCAAATTCCTTCCATATTGTTCTTACACTAGACGTTAAGGGCACAGGGGGCATAGGTTAGGTGTGTGGGGTCTGGTGTCAGACCATTTGCTTTGAGTCTTGTTTGTGTTGCTTTTTGGTTGTGTGTGGGCAAGAAATGTAACTTTTCTCAGCCAGAGTGCCCCAGCTGCCAAATGGGGAAGAACAGTAGTTCCCACCTCCTGTAGTATTGACTGCATGATTTGGAGTAATGGGTGGGAGAGCCCTTCCTGCCTTCCTTCCCTCATTCATCTCCTTACTCAACATATAATTATTGAATATTTATGATGTGTCTAACCTGTTCTGGGCACTGGGGTTATAGTGATAAACAAGATAGTTGGGGTTCCAGATCTCATGAATTTTATTAAAATTTTAACTACCATTATTATAATAAATGAGGAAAACTGAAATTCCAGGAAGCTGAGTCATGCAACTATATTAATAAAAGGGCTCAAATAGAGTGGGGTCTTGAGTCTCCAGTCCCATGCTTTCTCCTCCACCCGAACTGACATGATGTTGCTCTCTACTTTATTAGCCTCAATTTTCTTCATTAAAAAAAAACACACAAAATTTATTTTTTAAGAAGTTTTAGATTTATAAAAAATTTTTGAAACTAGTACAGATAAATTCCATGTACCTCACACTCGGTTTCCCCTATTAAGATCTTACATTAGTATTGGTACATTTGATTCAATTAATGAACCAATATTAATGCATTATTTTACTAAAGTTTATACTTTACATACTTTATTCAGATTTCCTTAGTTGTTTTTATTTTTCCTCCTCCAATGTTCTTTTTCTGATCCAGGATCCTATCCAGGATGCGATGTTAAACATCTCTCATTTGCCATATGTATCCTATTTGCTATTACACCTTCTTTTGTGTGATGTCTGTTCAGATTCTTTGACCTTTCTAAAATTGGGTTTCTTGGTTCCTTATTGTTGAGTTTTAAAGTTTTTTGTATATTTCTGATACAAGTCCTTTTATTTTAGATAGAAGTCCTTTTAAATGTGTTTTGCAAATATTTTCTCCCAGTCTGTTACTTGTCTTTTGATTTTTCTTAATAATGTTCCTCACAGAGCAGAAATGTTTAATTTTAATAAAATCTAACATCAAATTTCATTCATGGATTATGCTTTTGGTGTTAGGCTCAAAAACTCATTGCCAAATCAAGGTTATTCGATTTTTCCCTACATTTTATCTAGAAATTATTTGTTTTTGCATTTTACATTTAGTCTAAAATCCAGTTTTTTATGAAAGGCATAAAATATCCCTCTAGATTCATTTTTTTTTTCAATGTAGATGTTCAGCTGTTACAGGACTATTTGTTGACAAAACTAACTTTTGTCCATTGAAATGCCCCTACTCCTGGCCAGACTGGGTGGCTCATGCCTGTAATCCCAGTACTTTGGGAGGCTGAGGTGGGCAGATTACTTGAAATCAGGTTTTTGAGACCAGAACATGGTGAAACCTTGTCTCTACTAAAAATACAAAAATTACCTGGGCATGGTAGTGCACACCTGTAATTCCAGCTACTTGGGAGGATGAAGCAGGAGAATTGCTCGAGTCGGAGAGGCGGAAGTTGTAGTGAGCTGAGATCAGGCCACTGAACTCTAGCCTCCATCTCAAAAAAAAAAAAAAACGCCCCTGCTTCTTTGTCAAGGGTCTGTTGCCTACATTTGCATGAGTCTATTTCTGGGATCTCTATTCTGTTCCATTGATCTATGTGTCTATAGTTTCCTCAATACCATGCTGTTTGTCAGTCTTAAAATTTGGTAATATGAGTTACAACTTTGTTTTTCTTTTCTTTGTGTTTTTTTTTTTTCATTTTGTTTTTGTTCTTATTCTCTACTATTGTGTTGAATAGTCTAGGCCTTTTGCCTTAGTGTGTGTGTGTGTCTCTGTGTGTGTATTACATGCATTCTAATATACACATATTAGAATGTAAATTTTATATATATATAAATTAGTTTGTCAATATCATCAAAATAGCATGCTGGGCTCTTGGGGTTTTGTTGAATTTTGAATTCTAGATCAAATTGGGATAAATTGAGTATTCCAATCCACGAATACAGAATATTTCTCTATATACATGTTCTGTGATTTCTTTGTATCAGAGTTTTGTTCTTTTTCACATATAGATCTTATACATTTTAAAATATATGTATCTAAGTATGTTATTTTTTTGATACTACTGTAAATGGCAATAAAAAAAATCAAATTTCAATGGTTCATTGCTGGTATATAGAAAAACAGTCGAACCGCCAGTCATGGTGGATCACGCCTATAATCCCAGCACTTTGGGAGGCCGAGGTGGGTGGATCACGAGGTCAGGAGATCAAGAGCATGCTGGGTAACACGGTGAAACCCCGTCTCTACTAAAAAAATACAAAAAATTAGCTGGGTGTGGTGGCAGGCACCTGTAGTTCCAGTTACTTGGGAGGCTGAGGCAGGAGAAGGGCATGAACCTGGGAGGCAGAGCTTGCAATGAACCAAGATTGCGCCACTGCACTCCAGCCTAGGCGACAGAGCGAGACCCTGTCTCAAACAAACAAAACAAAAAAAAGAAAAGAAAGAAAAGAAAACAGTCGACCTTTGTATATTCACTTTTTATCCTGCAACCTTGCTATACTCACTTTTTTGTTACAGAAAGGTTTAAAAAATTCTTTCATGTTTTCTACATAGACAATCACATTGTCTACAGACAATTTGGTTTCTTTCTTCCCCAACTGTATGCCTTTTCTTTTAGCTTTTTATTCTGTCACAATAGGGACTTCAAGTATGGTGTAAATACGAGCGGGGAGAAATCACCCATTTTTCCCCACTAAGGATGATGATTGCTGGAGGTTGGTTTGTTTTGTAGATGTTCTTTATCTAATCTAGGAAGTACCCCCAGTTCTATTTTGCTGAAGGTTTTTATCAGCAATTGATATAATCATATAATTTTTCTTCTTTCATATATAGATGTGGTGGATTACATTGATTGAGGAATATATTTGCTAATATTTTGTTGAAGATCCTGAAGGATAGTGGTCTGTATTTTACTTTGTTGTAATGCCTTTATGTTTTTTTGGTATTAGAGTAATATTGACCTCATAGAATGAGTAACAGAGTGTTTCCTGCCACTTCAATTTTCTGAAAAAGATTATGGGGAATTGTTATTTTTTCTTCCTTATATGGTTGATAGATTTCATTTGTGAAACCACCTGGCCTTCGTTCATTCTTTTTGGAAGGTTATTAATTATTCATTTAATTACTATAATAAACATAGGCCTATTCAGATTATCTGTTACTCCTCATGTATGTTTTAATAGTTTGTGTCCTTCAAGGAATTGGTTCATTTATCTAAATAATAAAATTTGTGTATATAGAGTTTGCTCACAAATGTCACAAGTATAATTCCTTTATCATACTTTTAATGTTCATGGAGTAGTGATGGCCTCTCTTTCATTTCTGATAGTAATAATTTGTGTCTTCTTTGTTTTTCTCTTGGTTAGTCTAGCCAGGGGTTGTCAATTTGACAGATATTTCCAAAGAACCAGCTTTTGCTTTTGTCGATTTTCCCTTTGTTTTCCTGTTTTCAATTTCATTGATTTCTGCCCTAATTTTTGTTACTGTATTTTTTCCTGCTTTATTTAAGCTTAAGTTTTTCTTTTTTCTCTAGTTTTCTAAAGTGGAAGCTTAGATTATTCATTTTGATTTTCTACTTTTCAATATAAGCATTTAATGCCATAACTTCCCTCTAAGCTTTTAATGCATCTCACAAATTTTGACGTTATATTTTCATTTTAGTTCAAAATGGTTTTTACATTTCTTGTAAGACTTCTTTTTTTTGACCATTTGTTATTTAGAAGTGTGTTGCTTAATTTACAAATATTTGGGAAATTTCCAGGTATTGTTTTGTTATTAATTTCTAGTTTAATTTTATTGCAGTCTGAGAACACACTTTGCATGATTTGTATTCTCTTAAACTTATCAAGGTATGGTTTCATATCCCAGAATGTGGTATCTCTTGGTGAATGTTTCATGTAAGCTTGAGAAAAACGTATATTCTGCTGTTGTTGGGTGAAGTATTCTATAAGCATAAATTAGATTGATTGATAGTGCTAGTCAGGTCAACTATATCTTATAAATTCTCTGTCTGCTTGATCTATCAGTTACTGAAAGAAGGGATTTAAATCTCCAGCTATAAATAGTGGATTCATCTATTTCTTTTTGAAGTTCTATCAGTTTCTACCTCGTGTATTTGACATTCTCTTGTTAGGTGCATACACGTTTAGGATTGTTACGTCTTCTTAGAGAATTGAGCCTTCGTCATCATGAAATGCCCCATTTATCTCTGATAGTTTTCTTTTCCTGAAGTCTGCTTTATATTTTTTGTATGGGAGCTGATTCCAAGAATTGAGAGTGAGGGAGTAAGAAGGATAAGAACAGGAAAGGAACAAAAGCCAATACTGAGACTGCCACTCTGAGAAATGGTGGCTTGATTCTGCTGGGACATCTGAGAAATGTGTGGAATGCCTTCCAGAATTGTCTACCCCAAAGATGGGCTGGGGCATTCATCCACCCCAACCCCCTTTGGATGAGGGCTCCCCTGGGAATTAACTTCCTCACCCTCAGGAACTGGGCTTGCTCTGGGTCCAGTAGATTCTAGAAGTCTCAGAAAAGGTACTGAGGTGGAATGTAAGGTGTAGAGTATGCACTTGTGGTGAGTGCCAACTGCCAGCATGAGGTGGGTGGGACTGTGACTGCAACAGGAAGCAAATCTAGCTGATAGAACACAGGAGACAAAAAGTAGTCTGCTGTGATGGGTTTCTATTACAATCCTTAGTGTGGAAAATTGTTCTAAAATACCTCCATTTACTTTCCTACCTGAACACTACGCTTGAATATGAATGGCACCCAGGTGCCAAAGGGTGATGTTTATGCCTCTTCACCATGCTGAAAGTCATTCCAAATTAAGCAAACTAAGAGAATACAGTGTGTTTACTATGATTCGTGGCTTCAAAGCAATTCCTTTGGCTGTTCATTTCCGCTCAGATGGCTGCTTATAAATTAAAATTCTGAAGACTTGATAACCTGCAGGGCGGCTGGTGCAAGTCTTGAAGTCCAAAGGGCAGAGAACCTTGAGTCCTGATGTTCAAGGGGAAGCAAAAAAGGGTGTTACATCTCCAAAAAAGAAAGAAAATAAATTTTCTTTCTTCAGCCTTTTGTTTTATCTAGGCCCTCAGTTGATTGACGGGTGCTTGCCCCCACTCAGCCCACTGTTTCAAATGCTAACCTTGTGAACATGTACTGGAAACACCCTCGCAGACATATGCAGAAATAACATTTACCAGTTATCTGGGTATGCAGTCAAGTTGACTCTAAAATTAATCCAGTCAAATTGATATCTCAAATTAACCATCAAAGGTATCTAGACTGGTTGGTGAAAGAGAAATTTATTGAATATAAATCACAGCCTCAGGACCAGCTGTAACATGATAACCTGGTTCATTAATGCCCTTGCACTAAGTCTTTGCAGAGACTGCGTTGGTTACCACCCTAAAGGAGACTGTGTTGTTTGAACTTAGAAGGCAAAAGCATAGCTGAGCTGTTCAAGAGGTGGACTATATCAAATACATCTCATGTACCATCCCAAAGCTTCTGACGTCCTTTTTTCCTCACCTCTCATTTCAGCCAGTTCAAGACGACTGGTTCCACTCATGCTTCATCCAGTTTCCTGCAGGAGAAATATGACCATGTTGCACCTCTGACTTCCATGGCATGCCTCTTTCTGCTTTAGATTTTTCTTGTGTCATGGTATGAGATGCCCTTGGGAACCCATTTGGCACTCACATGGCATAGTCCAATCAACAATTGATCCACGAGAAATGGCAGCCAAGAGATAAATGGTTCCTTTTTTATTCCTCTGGGGTGTAGATCAAGCTTTTTCTGACAGTTCCATGGGGTTAAGTATCCAGTCTCCCCCAGTAGTAACATCTTGATAATGCATACTTGTGTTTTGTCTTCTCATTCTTTGTGTTTATCTATCCAACACCCTCAAAATAAGCTACTTGCACCTCAGTCTACTCTTGTGGAAATCCAAAACTAATTAAAATTAAAGCAGTTTGAGAAAACTACTATGGACAATTAACATTTTCTCAATTTTAGGTAAATTAAGAATAAAAAGCATCTTTAGAAATCTTTGACATTTTGTTTTAACTGTCAAATATAATATTAAAAACATCAAGACTTCTATGCAAATACAGTATCGAGATAAAGCCTCTTCCAACCAGATCATAATCCCTATAGAGGATCATAGAGATGCCACTGAATCAGAGGTTCTAACATCTTGGGGAACAAGCACAGAATATGAGAAGGGGACTAGAGAAAGGGTCTAGCTGGAAGTAGATTTACTGCAATTGGATGGTGAGGTTTCTATTTTTAGAAGCACATCATAGTTTTCCTTCTCTTTCTATTTGTATCATGTTCTGACAATTGATGTTTCTTTTAGGTACTAAAGAGAGGGACCCTTGTGTTTCTGCTAACATCTTTTCATCATGGTCTGAACTTCATTAAAGATTCATTAAAGATACTTTGCTAAAGATACTTCATTAAAATAAAATGTGCCACTTTTTGAGAATATGTATGTTTCAGTTATCCATTTGTGTGTAATGAACCATCCTAAATACAGTGGCTTAAAACAACATTTTTTGGCTCATGGTTCTGCAATTAAGACAGGATACTGCGGGAACATATTATCTCTGCTCCACCCGGTATTAGCTCAGGTAGGAAAGGCTGGAACCTGGAATCATCAGAAGGGTTTTGGGTCTAGAGTTTAATGCTGGCTATCAGCTGCAACTGTAGTAAGAACTGTTGGCCAGAGCACCTTCATGTGGCCTCTTCATATGGCAGGAGCTTTCTTACAGCGTGGTGGCTGAGTTCCAAAAGTGAGCATTTAAAAAAAGTCAAACAGAAGCCCTATTGCCTCTTCTAATATAGCCTCAGAAGTCCCATAACATCACTGTCATCTCATTCTATTCATTAGAAGCAAGTCACCAAGTTTGGCCTGTATTCAAGAGAAGGAGAATTAGACTCCACATTTTCATTGGACGCATGTCAAGGAATTTATGGCACCAGCACAGCGTTTGGGGGTATAACAGTTGCATTGCTCCTTAACTAGCTATGGCACTATTTATCATGTGAATCACTTGTTCCATGATGCTTAAGCTTATTTCCTAGAGCAACACTGCCCAACAGAACTTTCTATGATGATGGAAATGTTCTATATCTGCTCTGACCAATACACAGGTGGCTATTGAGCATTGCAATATGGCTAATGAGACTGAAGAACAGAATACAAATTTTATTTAATTTTGATTAATTCAAGTTTAAATAGGCACATGTGCATAGTGGCTACTATACTGGGAAGCTCAATTGTAGAACAACAAGGAAAGAGAGTTAAATTCCAGAAGTGATGAAAGCATTGGGCCAACTTTCTAGTACAATGTACAACATTCCAATTACAAGCAAAATGCTTCCAGGCCTGACTGCATTCAAAGGTCCAAATCAAGATGATTTGGCGTAGGATGTCCTAGAGAGAAGAAATTTCCTAATGTGTGAGTGTGGAAATGCAGATTAATTGTTGATGAGAAGTGTCAGGACACCTCCTCCGGTGGGCAAGAACCTGGAATCGTTTAGACATACAGATCCTTGCTCAACAACCTATCTCTTCACACAGAGACTCTGGCCAACTGCTTTTGGCCTGAAGTATGAGGAATCTGCAAGGCTGGAGCTCACAGAATGATGACTTCTGAAACTCCTGTGTGTGCCTGTCTTCCATGCCTGCTTCCCTGAGCCTCCTTATTTTCCTTATCTTTATTCTTCTTGTTCTTTAGTTTTGAAACTTGTGATTTTGAAGTGCATAGTCACAATGTTGAAAAATGCCTTGAATATCCCATTAAAATAATGAGCAATCATTATCTAAAAAAATTCTTGATCACCTGTTAAGTCTAAGGCTCTGTGATAGCACAATAATCTTCACCCTTGGAGTGCTATCATCTAATTGTGATTTAATAGAACAGTTAAGTTTTATGGAGATGTTAGTGTGTGCCAAATACCATGCTATTATTTTGATGAATATGATCTTTTTTGGTCCTTTTAAAACCCTATGGCACAGATACTTTTTAAATCCAAACTTTACAGATGGGGAAACTGAGCCACAATGAGGTAAAATAGCTTGCCCAAAGAAAAGCATCTATGATACAGTTGAGTAGAAATTTGAAGCTAGGCTGGGTGAGCTCCCAAGTCTATACTCATAACCACTCACCTCCAAAGTCCATACTCATAACCATGTCTAAATGATTCCAGCACCCACTCTCCTGTGCTTACATCCCATTACACTGAATAGCATTTCCCACTTCTTTGGGGACTCTGTTTGACAAAGCCAGTTTATACATAGTTGGGAAGACCTAATAGAGTTTCTGAAGGACACTAAGACATTGGTATTTGGGGCATGCCAAAAAGTGAAGATGGCAAAATTTGCTTGTCTGCTCCAAAGATATTATAAGAGGTTTGAGGAAACAGTTATCAGGAGAGGCTGTGAGAAAATTTTCTTTTTAGCATTACCTATCAGAGGAAAGTATCGTAAGGAAAACAACAAGGTAACTGGGAAGGAGTAAGTGGTAAATGAGAGGCTCTTTTGAGAGTCATGGCCCTTGTGAAATGTTGAATCTGCCAACTTACTCTACCTTGGAAGAAATGTTACATCAGGTGTACATGTTTCAACTTACTTAGCTCATTGGAAAGCCTCGAGGAACTGCATTCAAATGCCAGCATTGGCCTCCATAAGACCGTGAACAGATCCATATCACTATGAAATCCAATTTGAAGGAAGCTGATTAGCTATAGGGAGGGAAAAATATCTCCACTGAGGACACACAGAAAGATAAAGAATTTAATAGGATAATGATTTATCTAAAACTCAGTATAGGAGAGAGACTAATTACTCCAGTCGTGGATTCAGATACCTGGATTCAAATTCCAGCTCTGTTAACTAGCTCAGTAACTGTGGAAAATATAGTTCGCCCTTCATATCTGCAGGTTCTGTATGTATGGATTCCATCAACCACAGATCAAAAATATAATGTATTTTTATTTGTAATTCTTAATTGTGGGTTTTAAAATATATTTTATAACAACTATTTGCACAGCATTACATTGTATTAAGTGTTATAATTTAGAGATGATTTAAAGTATACAGGAGGATGTGCACATATTATGCCATTTTATGTCGGGAACTTAAGCATCCACAGATTTTGGTATTGGTAGGAGGCCTGGTACCAATCTCCCCACAGATACCAAGGAACACTGTAATTAATTTCTGTCTTGCTCATTAGAAAAGTAGATGCAATTACAAGAACTATCTTGCAGGCCAGTTATGAGGATTAAATAATTAATGTAAAACGCAGTGCACATAGTAAGTGCTCAATAAATGGTAGCTTATCTTATTTTTAAAAGGTCAGTAGAGAACAGCATGGACTCTGGACTCCATTATGTGGATTTCAGTCCCAGTTCTCTAACAGTTAATAGCAATCTTACCTTTGGCAGGTTTTATTTTTACCTCTCTCTGCCTCAGTTACAAAATGAAGATAAAAATAATCCCTCACACCTTGTACCTGTTAGGAGGGCTACTACCAAAACAACAGAAAGTGGTAAATGTTGGCAAGGTTTTGGAGAAGCTGGAATCCTTGTGCAGTGTTGGTGGGAGTGCAAAATAGTGAAGGCTTTGTAGAAAACAGTTGTTAGTTCCTAAAAATGTTACACATAGGATAACCATCTGATCCAATTCTACTTCTGACTATCTACTCAATTAAAATCAAGGACTAAATACCTATGTTCATGGCAGCTTTATTCGCAATAGCCAACAGGTGAAAGCAACTCAAGTGTTCATTGATGGGCAAATCGATAAGTCAAATGTGGTGTGTATGTATAATGGAATATTATTCTGCCTCAAAACCAAAAAAATTCACATATTCCACAACTAGAATAACTTTGAGTACATTATGCTAAATGAAATAAGCCAGTCACAAGAGAATACATATTGTGTGATTGCTTTACGTAAGTACTTAGAATAGTCAAATTCACAGAGACAGAAAGTAGAATGGTGGTGGTCAGGGGCTGAGAAGAGTGGGGAATGAGGAGTTACTTTTCAATGGGTACATAGCTTTAGTTTTGCAAGATGACAAACTTTTGGAGATGGATGGTAATGATGGTCATAAAACGATGTGGATGTACTTGATGCCAGTGAATTGTACTCTTAAATATGGGCAAGACAGTAAATTTCAAGTTGTCTTTATTTCACCATAGTGAAAAAGAGTTAATTTGTATCAAGTATTTAGAGGGTCGCCTGGCACTTAGTATAGGGCTTTGCTATGATGATGATGGTGGTGATTGTCCTTATCATTATTTATTAACAACTTTACTTGTGCACTAGCCCTGTGTAATGCTGTATAAATTAATGCTCCTCACTTTGTCTCCATATGGCAAGGAAGATAATAAACCAAGAGTTAAACAGAAGATTAGTACTTGGCGTGACCTACCTACCTGCCAAATTCTTCACAATACTGACTTTTTAATGTCTGAGAGAAATGAATATTAATGACTTCCAATTTCTTTGACCTTCATGACTAACCTTATGGCATCCAAATAAAGAAGATAGAGATGCAGGAAGATTAAACTGATCTTATTTTTTAAATAGCAATTCAAAAAATAAAGTGTCTTACCATTGGTAGAATCTAGAAGAGACTTTCAAAAATAAAGTGTGCCATTCCATCATTAGTGAAAAGGTTAAGGAAAAACTCTCCAAACCACTAGGCTGTAAGAAATTGCTCACATGCTAAAAGTAATAATGGCAATTTTCAAATAAGATGCCAGAATTGTCGAAGTGTCAACTTCTGGGAAATTGTGTGTTCCCACGGACAGTAATTCCTAATGCTGAGGAGAAAAAGAAAATGAAGTGACAGCCTTGTTCGACTTTGCTAATTTCAAAGGTTAAGGCTTATCTCTTGGGTGTGTCTGAGAACTAGGGTCACTGTGATCCCAGCTACTGATTAAGGCAGTAGACTCCAGAATATAACCCAAACACTTATAATTTGTGTTGACAGTAGTGTTTGCATTTCCTTTATTCTTGTATCTCCACGACAGCATCTGGCACATACATAGTAGGTACTCAGTGCAAGTATGATAAATGAGTAAGTGTGGAAATAGTGACTCAAATGAATGCATGCATTGCACACTAATACTTTCTAGTGTTTTAGATCTATAAAGAGTTTCCATGTAATTTCACTTGATTCTCATAATATCCTTGCTGATGCCTGAATTTCTTTAGCTCAGAAAGCCTACCCAGGACTTGCAACTTCAAATCATGAATGCTCTCTCTCCTACTACTATTCTTGGACCTGGCACTGTGGAGAGGCATTTGACTTGCAATCATATTGTTTCCTATATCTCATATTTACTGTCAATCTCCTCCACTAGGCCATAAGCCCAGTGAGGGCAGAGCTCCTGTCTGACTTACTCATTGACTACTAAATCCCTGGAGCTAAAAAAAATTTTGTTTTTTAAATGAATGAATTAGAGCCTTCCCACATTAGAAGATACGGGGTCATGCTTTAACGTGGCAGTCACCTTCTTCACTGTCATCATGTTGGAATTGGTTTGAACTCTTTACCTATTTGTTTTCCTAAGGAGCAAATTACTGTTCATATTATTTTTGCCTCATGGGCTCATTCAGTTCTGAATCCACATTCACGACTCAAGACACTGGGAACTTTATTCTTTGACTGACTGAAAAACATACGTGTGGGTACAAGAGCTCTTTTCCCTGTATATGCAGAGGTATCCAATTCTTTCTTTGCATCCTGCAAGACTCCTTTCATATAAATGGCAGCTAATTCATTCATTCACACATCCATGATCAAATAGTGTTTGAGCATCCACTGTGTCAGGCAAGGTACCTGGGGGCCTGATCAGGGGTTAAAGCAGATGTGGTTCCTGCCCTAGAAGGATTTGAAATCTAGATGGGGAGATGGTGACAAACAGGTAAATGTGCAAGTGATCACACACAGGCTGGCTGTGAGGTGACCTTTTGATGTAGTTTTGTTTGCTTGTGTTTTACTTTGTGTGGCACCTTGTGTAAGAAGGTGATACCCACAGGAAGCCTCAAGTTAAAATAATTTGGTTAAACAAAACAGCTTTTACCCCTAAGAAGTTTCAACCACAGGGCATTTACTGCTTTGCTAATTGGTTTTGTTTTCCTGGTTAGACTCCTACTAGATACTTGGTATCTAAACATAGGCAACTGAGGTGGGAGTGGAAGATAAGGTCTCAAAAGTCATCTGAGCTCGGAGTAGAATACACCATTAACGATATCGTTAAACCCATGTGTTGTAACATGGTTGATTTTATTAAACTTTTTAAGTGTTTCGTTTTGTAATAATTCTAGACTTACTGAAAAGTTGCAAAGATCGTACACACAGCTCCTGTATACTCTTTACTCAGTTTCCCCTAATGTTAACAGCCTACACTACTGAGGCACATTTGTGAAAACTAGGAAATTAACGTTAGTGCCTTTCTATTAAACTCCAGACTGTATTCAGTTGTCTCACTAATGACTCTTTCTGTTCCAGAAGTAAATATTGCATGTAGTGTTATTGATTTGGGGGATAAAAAATTATAAATTAGAAGTGCTTAAAAAAAACCTCCATCAGTACATATGATTACTTTTTAATTTTATTTTTAAGAGACAGGCAGGGTCACAATCTGTTGCCTAGGCTGGAGTGCAGTGGCGCAATCACAGCACATTGCAGCCTTGAACTCTTGGGCTCAACGAATCCTCCTGCCTCAGTCTCTTGAGTAGCTGGGACTACAGGTGTGTACCACCATGCCTGGCTAATTCTTAAATTTTCTGTTGAGATGGGATCTCACTATCTTGCTCAGGCTGGTCTCAAACTTCTTGGCTGAAGACATCCTCCTGCTTTGGCCTCCCAAAGTGCTGGGGATTATGGGAGCAAACAACTGTGCTGGCCACGATCACATTTTGAAATTACTTTGTTTCCATACAAACATGTGTGAAAGATAAGTAAAGTATACCAACTAATTTAAAATTTGCTTAATGTTCATGAGAGCCTGTGCAGGTCAAGATAATTCGTGATGTTTAACAGGGAAACTGACAAAGACAGAAAAATTAGTTAGAAAAATTAAAAGCACAAGCTTTTTTTTTTTGATAATAATCACTAAAGAAGTTTAAGCACGTGCCAATGTATAAGTAAAATATTATAGCACAGAGTAGCAAGTTTGCTTACCAAAACATGCATTTGAAACACAGGAAATGCCCTATGGCAACTATTTTTGAGTGATATTTATTTAAGAAACAAAAATTCATCTAACCGCTGCATGAGCTTTTCTTTTCTGTAAATTCTCAAACATTATTCTCAACTGGATTGCTTGCAAAAACATTTTGTACTTAATAGTCTGAGATTTTTCTCGAATTTTAGCCAATAATTCATTTTTATGGGCAAATCACAGCTCTTTAAAAGAGAAATGTTGATAGGCCTGAGGTTTCTGAATGGTGTTTCTGAGTTACACAGTTATCCCCTGTTATCAATGGGTGCTGGTTCCAAGACTGCCCCCCATTGATACCAAAATCCGTGGATGGTCAAGTCTCTAATATAAAATGGCATAGTACTTACATATAACCTACTCACATCCCCCAATATACTTTAAATTGTCCCTAGATTGCTTATAACAGGGGTCTTGAATCCCCGGGCTGCAGACCTGTACTGGTCTGTGGCCTGTGAGGAGGTGAGTAGTGGACAAGTGAGAGCATTACCACCTGAGCTCTGCCTCCTGTCAGATCAGTGGCAGAAGATTCTCATAGGAGTGGGAACCCTATCGTGAACTGCGCATGCGAGGGATCTAGATTGTACGCTCCTTAAGAGAATCTAATGCCTGACGATCTGAGGTTAAACAGTTTCATCCCCAAACCGTCTACCCCTTCCCCTGCTGTCCCGTAGAAAAATTGTCTCCTATAAAACCAGCCCCTGGTGCCAAAATGGTTGGGGGGCCACTGGCTTATAATACCTAATACAATGTAAATGCTATGTAAATAGTTATTATACTGTATTGTTTAGGGACTAATAACAGGAAAAAAGTCTGTACTTGTTCAGTACATACACACTGTCCTTTTTTTCTGAATATTTTTGATTTGTAGATGGTTGAATCCATGGATGTGGAACCCACAGATATGGAGGGCTGACTTTGTTCAACTATGCTAATCCTTTGGCCGGGTCACATTCCTGTACCTCAGCTACTTTATAATCTGAAAGCTGTTCCTGCATGGAAAGGTAAGCTCCTTTTATCTTGCATACACACACACACACACACACACACACACACACACACACACACACAGTGACAATTGCTTTCAAACCAGACTGCAATTGGTTTCCATTTGGTGCTTGACCCTGAGGTTAGTAATGAAATCAACATGGAACATTTTGAACTATGACAAGAGATGCATTTGGAATCTGTAAAGGCATTGGACATTATATGTTAATGTTTTCATTTTAGCCTTAGAGGAGCGTGGGTCTACTTAATGTTTCTCAAAGTATGTTTCTCAAAAATAAAGAACAGGGTTGCGTGTTGAGAATATGAGTGTTGGAGTTAAGCAAAGTTTCAATTCTGACCTCTTCTACTTACTAATGGTGTGGCAATGAATCAAATTACTTAATCTTTCCAAACCTCAGTTTACCACTTTGTAAAATGAGAATAATAATCACCTCTTAAGGTTGGTAGAATTATGTGACATTTAAGCATGTAACACAATGTCTGCAATGTAGTAAGCACTTTATAAATGTTAACTGCCATTATTACTATCATTATTAGCCTGTGGAATATTAATAGGTCTTCCCAGGAAAAAAATATTTGGAAACAGTGGATTTCAAGAAGTTAGAAAAGGTTCTTTAGTGCGATATTTCTCATGGTAGTTTTCATGGAAAAGCTCTAACAGGAGGGTGTGTGGGATTTCCAAAATTCATTTGATCAAGGGGCCCATTTTTCATAAACCACCCATATTAGTTCTGTATTGCTCCTATAACAAATTACCTCAAATTTACGGGCTCAAAACCACAAATGTGATCTTTTATAGTTCTGGAAGCAAGGGGTCTGTAATGAGTGTTACTAGGTTATAATCAATGTGTCGGCAGCACTGTGTTTCTTTAGAAGGTTCTAGGGGACAATCTTTTATTTCCTTGCCTTTTCCTACATTCATTATCTTGAAAGCCAGCAGGCAGTATCCTAAATCTCTCTCCTCCTCCCTTTCTTTGTCACATCTCCTTCACTGACTATGACCCTCCAGCCTCTCTTTCATAAGGACCCTTGTAATTAGATTAGCCCCCTCCCCTCATAATGTAAATAATCTCCCAATATCCATAACCATAACTTAATGATATCAGCAGGGTCCCTTTTTTGCCATGTAAGGTGACATATTTATAGGTTTTGAGGATTAGGATATGAACATCTTTGGGCGGGGGGCATTATTTTTGTCTACCACTCCACCTAAGAGGTCTAGATTTTTGAGGAATCAACAAAATCCTTGCCTGCATGTCTCAATATCATCATAGATTGGAGTGAAGCAGAGAGGGGAAATAAGAATATAAATGAGTAATACCACTTAATTTAATAATATGGCTTGTATACCAGTCACAGTACTAACAGGAAATAGATGACACACTCAAAGTGCTTAATAAAGTGATTTTTTTCAAAGGTGCTTTCCAAAACAAAACAAGGCAAAACAAACAAAAAGGTGTTTTCCAGGGGTAGGAGAACCACAAGGAATAGTTCAAATGTCCCATTCTTTTTTTCCATTCTGTCTCCTGCCAGGGCTACACACAGGTCCGACCCAACCCAAAAGCCAGAAGACAGGAGAGCCTGTGGATACTGACTAGTTGTTCTCAAACTTGGGCATGCTTCAGAAACACATGGAGGGCCTGCTGCATGACAGACTGCTGGAGCCTATCCCCAGAGTCTGATTCCGCCTCTCTTGTGTGGGGACCCACTGATAATTTGGATTTCTAACAAGTTCTCAGGTGATTCTGATGCGGCAGTTTGGGGTAACACTTTGAGAACCACTACAGTAGACTGAACAAGTCAGGCTCCAGGGGCACAGAACAGCGTGAGAAGGATGAAGAATGGGTTTAGAGGGGAAAACAGAAGATATCTGGCACAATAGACAATAAAACACAACAGATTATGAAGTAAAAAGTATTAATTACATGTGTGATGGGAGTTCAAGCATGGCTGAAAGCCAAGCAGACTGGAAGAGCTGAAGAAGATTTCATGGAGGAGATGGAATTTCATCAGAGGGATTATAAAGGTTTCAAAAGGAGGGGAGAGGGCATTCAGTGGGTAGGAAGCTCACAGACCAGGGTACATTGGCATGATCTGTTTTAGGAGATTTAATTGCCTAAGGACAGCAATCTTGCTCAGTGAGAAAGTCAATTTTTAGGAACATTTAGAAAAACAGCTAATTCTGTAAGAGCAGGGCAGAAAGGTGGATAATTTTGTCTGGGATTGATGAGGGTGAGAACAGGGAACCAGTACAGGTTCCTAAGTAAGGGCATGTTAAGAAAGACCAGGATTACTGGAAGGGAAAAGAGGACTGACTTGGTGACCCAATTAAGAAAGCTGTTAAGATAGTTGACTATAGTAAAAATAAAAAAGAAAAAGAAAACATCCCCAATCAATTCGGGGACAAGATACCAGGGTTTAGGTCAGGCTTTTGTATTAACTAGCTGGATGAGGTTGATCTGACTGTTGAACCACTCTGAAGGGAGCAGATATATTTTATTATAAGAATGAGATGATTACCTGGAAAGGAAAAGCAAATAGGAGACACATTTCAAATCCTACCCACATCCACACTTAGAAAACAGTGATGTCTGACAACCAGGGCATAAACCTTGTCAAGTCTTTGGTAAGAACAAACTAATCCTTGCTGGTGCTGACTTGTTACTGACCAAGCAAGAATTATGGTTCACACTTTGGGTAGATGAGATACATTACTGGGGCCAGGCATGGTGGCTCACACCTGTAATCCCAGCACTTTGGAAGGTTGAGACAGGCAGATCACAAGGTCAGGAGATCGAGACCATCCTGGCCAACATGGTGAAACCCCATGTCTACTAAAAATACAAAAATTAGCTGGGCATGGTTGTGCGTGCCTGTGATCCCAGCTTCTCAGCAGGCTGAGGCAGGAGATTCGCTTGACAGGGAGCTAGAGTTTGCAGTGAGCTGAGATTGCGCCACTGCACTCCAGCCTGGCGACATAGAGTGAGACTGTCTCAAAAAAAAAAAAAAAAAAAAAAAAAAGAAATACATCATTTTTTTTTTAAAAGGTAACAAAAAAAAGTATTATACCACTGAGGTTGATTTACTTGCTTTAGATGTTTTATTTTATTTATGTTTTAAATGAATTGCTACTATAAATATGAACACTAAGCCTTGGAGACTTTGAGAATAAGCCTTAAGTGCGTAGTAGCTCTTGTTGAAGAAATTTACTATCTTCAAAGTAATAAACATGGAACTGACATCAACCATCTGTCAGCAGATGATGTTGGAGGTTTTGTGTATGTACCCTAAGCATGGTGTCTACATTGCTCTAAAGGAAAAGAAAAGGAGACTTTTCTTTGAAACAATTTTTATTTCTATTCAAATACATTTTTTTTTCAGATTTATTTGCTTCTGCTCTCCTTGGAATGTTTTGGATACAAAAAACTTAAGTTTAAGACAATCCAGTTAAATAAAGTAAATCATGTTTCTGATATATTTTAGAATAAAAAATAAACAAGAAAAGAAAAAATCGGATAAGCATTGAAATGGTACTCTGTTCCCTGCAGTCAGGCAGTGCAGGTCAGCAGAGTGTGTCATGTTTACCTTCAATGAAGCGATCACTAATAACTTATACCTGTCTAGTGTCTGCTATGTGTGAATTAGGTATTTCCTCTTCATTTTATCTTTTGATCTATAGCAACTATGTGAAGTAGTTACTATTATTTTGAGAACACAGATAAAAGGAGACATTGATGCTTAGAGAAGCTAAGTGTTTGCCCAAGGTCACATAGTTAATGGGTGTCAGTGCTGGTTTCAAATTCATGTCTGATTTATCTTAAAAACCCATGCTCTTTACCATGACACTATTCTCTTTCAACCTCTCCTGCCTCCAACTCCACTCCACCACTTGCTGTCTTTTTTTTTTTTTCCTGTTCATTAAAATTTTTGGACTGGTGGTTTATATCTAATGTTTCTATTTTTCTTAGAGTATAAGTTATGCTCATAATAAATTACTCATTCACTTGGTTGATTAAAAAAACTCAAACATTTCTTATCTTACAATTTCTGTGGGTCAGAAATTCAGGAATGCCTTGCTGAGTGATTCTGAATCTGGTTTCTTGTGTCAGCTAGGGCTGCAGTTATCTGAAGGCTTGACAGGCTAGGGGTCTTCTTCCAAGATGGCTTGCTCATCTGGCAGCTGCCAGCAGGGCTCTCAGTTCCTCATTGGCTGTTGGCAGAAGGCCTCAGTTCTTTACCATGTGAGCTCTTCCATAGGGCTTCCTGAGTGTCCTTATGACGTAGCAGCTGGCTTCCCTCACGTGAGTGATCTGAGACAGCAAGATGGAAGGCAAAGTGCCTTTTATGACCTAGCTCTGGAAGTAGTGCTCCATTGTCCTGCAATATCCTCTTGGTTACATAGGCCAACCCTGTTCAGCATGGGAGGAAACTCTGTGAGGGTGTGCATACCAGGTGAGAGTGCTGCGAGCCTGGCTAAACACCACCCACTGGTAAGCTGCTGGACACACCTTGCCATTCATTCCCTTCTTTTTCTTTCTTTCTCTTTCTTTTCTTTTCTTTTTTTTTTATTTTTGTTTTTTTGAGACAGAATCTCCCTCTGTCATTCAGACTGGAGTGCAGTAGCGCAATCACAGCTCACTGAAATCTCCACCTCCCAGGCTGAAGTGGTCTTTCCACCTCAGTCTCATGGGTAGCTGGGACTACAAGCACGTACCACCACTCCTGGCTAATTTTTGTATTTTACATAGAGATGGATTTTGCCAGGTTGCCCAGGCTGGTCTCAAACTCCTAGTTTGGGTGGAGCTCAAGTGATTCACCCACCTTGGCCTCCCGAAGTGCTGGGATTACAGGCATGAGCCACCACACCTGGCCCTTAATTCTTACTGATGGAGCTTCTCATCTTTCTGCCTGAGTTTTTAGAGACTTCCTCTCAACAAACTTAATAATTTGCTTCTTACTGATCTTACTTCGAAGTTTCTTTGCTGGATTTAACAATTTCTTATCACCTCCTACTTCTTGCCTTGGTTTTTCATCCACATCTAACGCTTAGCATAGTCCTGGGCGCATATGAAGTCCACCTGAATGGACATTTATTGAATGAATGAATCCTTGACTTTAATCTCAGTTTCCTCCCCTGCTGTTCTTCCCTAGTTCTTCTCCACCAAGGCCCAGTTGCAGGTTGGCCCTATTAGGCCAACCAATGTGTTTTATTTGGCTCACATAGAGTTTTAAGGTTATGAGTCAACATTTGAAAGTTAGGAGGTTTCACACAAAAATATGAGTTCCTGCTCTTCTTGAACAATTAGAAGATCTGGCATGGAAACAGTTGCTAGAACGAAGGGAAGGGGCCCCTTTTAGAGATGACGGGTTCCCTTTTGTTCCTTATCGTCCCTGGCATTCTTGCTTATCTCTCCCTGACACCAAGGCTCTTTTAGCTTTTCATTTCTTACTGTGTTCACAATATTGTTGTTCTTAGAGTGTAGAAATCATCCCAAAACACGTCTCTATCAAAGTGGGGAAAATAAAAGATGAACCAGGTGTTCATGTGATTTTTCTCACACCCATCTGGCTGAAGTAGGCCAGAGAGTTGGTGAACTGTGTTCTGTACTCCCAAGCTGTAGAAAATGACCCTATCATGTAATTTGCTCAGTAGGCCTCCTGCCTCCTTATCTTTGATCTCTTTTCTTTCTTATCACTCCAGGTTTGAAATGGAGAATGAGGTCAGTGCTCTGCTATAGGAGAGATTAACTTTTCTATTTCTATGGGGGTGGAGAGAAACCACTATAGAATGCATAGTCTTCTGATAAAAATACACTTCACTCATGCACACACTTTAATTATTTTGTTTTGTTGAGAAATCTATTTGTCCAGCCAGGTGTGGTGTCTCACACCTGTAATCTCAGCACTTTGGGAGGCCAAGACAGTTGGATCACCTGTGGTCAGGAGTTTGAGACCAGTCTGGGCAACATGGTGAAACTCTGTCTCTACTAAAAATACAAAAATTAGCCAGGCATGGTGGCAGGTGGGCACCTATAATCCCAGCTACTCAGGAGGGTGAAGCACAAGAATTGCTTGAACCCGGGAGCCAGAGGTTGCAGTGAGCTGAGATCGTGCCACTGCACTCCATCCTGGGCAACAAAGCGAGACTCTGTCTCAAAGAAAAAAGAAAAGAAAAGAAAAGAAAAGAAAAGAAAAGAAAAGAAAAGAAATCTGTCCAAGGCTTCAGTTCCACTGTCAGAGACTGTTCTTGAATTTCTTATCTTCCTATTCAAGACATCCTTGCATGTCTAGATCAGAGCTCATGTTTCTGTGTGTCTATGTGTGGATCAAGGAAGAAAGGGAAGATGAGAGTACAGTATTCAATGAGCAAAGTTGTAGGTAACTGAGGGATGTTCGTCTCCCCAAAGGAAAAGTGAATCCTGGGTTAAATGGAAGGAGCAGATTATTCCCACAGAGGCAAGTGGTGAATGAAAAGGGAGACAAGCTAGTTACACCTGTGCAAGTGTTTGTTGGCAGGTCAACAGGAAAGAGGATGGAAATTCTGAAGATTTTCAGTATTTAGTGTATTAGTTAGAAATTACTTTTTGCTCTTGATAACAGAGACTCAACAATATTAGCTCAAACCAATTAGGGATGAATTTTCCCTCATTTAAAAGAACATTGGTGATAGTAGTCCAGGGCTAGTTTAGAGGCTCCATAGAATGACTGTGGATCCAGCTTCCCACTACCTTTTTGGTCTGCCAGCCTCAATGCATGGCTTCCATCCTTAGGTCCTGAGATGGCTGCTAGAGCTCCAACCCTCAGCTTGCCAAGCAGTAGGGAAAAGAAGAGCAAGGGCAAGGTTCTCTCCCAGAAGCCCTCTGCCCAAAGCTTCTGCACACATATCATTGGCCATTCCTATGTATAACAGGGGGTAGAAAAGTAATTTTTTTCAGCTGAACACATTGCTCAGGGTTTTTATGCTAAAGACCAAAGGATAAATAAATATAACAAACTCTGCCAAATCTATTTAAGGGAAGATAAGAAAAGTAATGGTCATTTTCTGGCCATTTACTAAGTGCTAGCACTGTGCTATAAGTCATCAAAACAACCATATGAAATAAGGTTGTTGCAGATAAGGAAACTGAGGCTCAGAGAGGTTAGGTAACTTGGCTGAGATCACATATTTAGTAAACAGGCCAGCATTTCGAAAAGCTGCTGAGTCATCCTTGGAAATTTACAGGAGTTGAGATATCCTTTCTTGATAACCGTCTTGAGTTTCTCATTTCTTCTAGCATGGTAGAATTCCTGCAGACCAACATGAACTCCTACCATAAACTCTCCTACTGTTTACTATTAAGCTTTAAAGCCAAAATAAAACAGTAGTAAAAAGCCTTTGGGAAATTTAGGCAAGTGATAAATTATCTTTGGATTTTCACCATTCCTAGACATTAATAACTTAACATTTATTGAGGCTGTACAACCTACAAGGTGTGTTTTTTTTTTTGAAGCTGTGTTCCTGTATATGTACTTTGCTCGTGCAAATCAATATTCTTTGCTCTTTGTTTATGCATTTTGTCATTTCAGGATGAGAAGTTGTACTATTCTAGTCAAACCAAGTATAAATTTTGTCCTATATACATACTCTTTGTAAATTGTCTACTGTAAAAATAAAAGCATAATTTTGTTGTTTCAATATGCTAGTTCATTCTTATTTGTAAGATGAAACTCAGCAATTTATGAGTGAGATTTTCAAAGAAAGCATATTACTCATAAAAGCTCATGATGGGAAGTTTGGAAATTCAGCCAGACTAAGCATAGTGTCATGGGCTTTGTGTTCTGTGGGAGAACAAAGGAGGAGATTTCCTCAAACCCAGGAACAAAACAAGTTGCACCTAGGAGATTGAACTGTGGATCAAATGTTCAGAGACTTAATCACATAAGTCATTGCCATCTCGACCAAACTCCTAGTGCTGAGTTAAAAAGATGTGTTACTCATAACTCATCCAGATTTTTCTCAGTCTCTTCCAGAAACAACATTCAAAGCTTTCTAGAGCAAGTGATCATTGTATATCTGCTACACTTCCTCTGGAAAGCCCCAATCACATAGTGGGCACTCAGATATTTATTCAGTGAGTGAATTAAAGAATATCTAATTTCCTAGTTCCCTCTAAGTCTGAGGATCTAATTAGGGCCATACCTGTGGCTTCCAGACCTTAAAGGCACACGACTTTCAACTTATCACCTCTTATCCCATTTGATATCCACCCTCTGTGTACTTTGGTCTAATGAAATGGTCTTGAAAATCACCCCTTGCTTCTTACTCACCAACTACTCTTGATTTTCTCTCAGTCCTTTTCCTACCTAGTATGACAACAGCATTGGTCAAGGTTCGCTTGACCTTGTAGCGATCTCCTCTCTTAATTCCTGTGATGCTACATAAGCTTGATTCTCTTTCCATTTCTGACTTCATCTCTGTCATTCTTTGGTTTTCTTCAATTGTTACACGGAAAGTCATAATGTTTGGTTGCCCACTGAGGTCTCCTCATATCTTTCTAAGCCCGCTTTTTTGAGGATCTTGTCTCTGTAATTGTCTTTAAATATTTTCTCTCATTTGCTTCTAACCTGATTTCTCTGCCTTGTGTCTTTTTTACTTTCATCTCATACTTCCATTATTCAGCAGCTTGGAAAGCTTCTGCATACATATCTAAAGTAAGAGTGATTACTGCCTCTCCAACACACCGCCCCCGCCCCCACACTCCCACACCCATGCTCACACTCACACAACCTGCTCCTCACTAAAGGCTTCCTAATCCTGGATCCTGCACCACAGTATCTCAAGGAACAGTCTTCAAGGTGGCTTTGACCCACCCACTCCTTGATTCCTCAGAGCAAACCCATTAAGCACCATGGATGCCTCCATTTGTGGTACCTTTCAAAGATGATTTCCATGCCATTGAAAAGTTGTTTAAAATAACTTTAGTCTTACAGAAAAGTTCAAAACTAGTACAGAAGATTCCCATGCATTCATCACCCAGCTTCCCTTAATATTAACACCATACACAACCATTGTACCATTATTACAGCTGAGAAGGTAATCTCAGTATAATGCCATGAACTAAACAATAGACTTTATTCATATTTCACCAGTTTTCCCAGTAATGTCTTTTCAGCTCCAGGATCCCAAAGTACATTTAGCTGTCAGATCTCCTTGCCTCCAGCCTGAAACAATGATAATGTTCATCATAATTACTTGGATAATATGTCTTCTGGGTTCCTCTGCCCTCAAATTAATACTTTCTCCTTTGTAATTAATTAATATCTTAAGGAAGATACTTTGAGATCCTACAGATATGCCATTGTATCATTTTGTTGCCCACTAATTTTAGCATCCATCAGTGGATCTTGCCTGTCTTAATTATTACTGTGATGTTCTAACAGTGATTTTCTATTTCCCTCATTCCCTTTATATTTATTAATTCCTTCAACTTCATTTGAATTTAAAGTTGTTACTGTAAAAATAGTCATGAATAGTTTTTTTTGAGTGCTTACTGTGTGTCAGGTATTGGACAAAACTCTTAAACACTCACGGTATCATTTGATGCCCATAGTAACCCTTTGAATTAGATACAGTTATGTCCATTATACAAATTAGCAAACGGAGGCCCAAAGAGGCCAGATAGTTTGATCATGGTCAACAGAATGGAGTCAGAATCCTACCCATGTTTGTCTGATGCTAAAACCTGTTCTCTTACTCCCTACATAATGCTGCATTGCTTTGGTTAAAACACTTGTTTTATTAGAAGTTCTGTGAGAAATCTTGCTGCCACCAGAAACTCACCCTCAAATGCTTCCCAGAGTCTAACTCATTTCCCTAAGCCTTAACATTCTGTCATGTTATTTTTCCCAAAACATTGCAATATTTCTCATTGAGGACAGGATGATGTCAGAAGTTCTTAACCCACACTGAAGGCATTTATTATAATATCTGACTCCAAACTGACCTTCCATGCCTTCCCTTTATTAGTTCTCCACTCCAGTCAAATTTTCTATTCACAATGGCCTGCTAATTCATTGTGTTTTCTTTCTCTCTGCTTTGCTTTTCTATTTCATTTAGTTTGGTTTTTTTTTTTTTTTCTTGCAAATCCTGCCCATTTCTTAAAGTACATGACTTAGTGGAGGTGGGAGGTAGAGCCACAGGAAGTGGAAATCCGGTGGGCTCTACCTTCAACACTTAATTCAGAATCTGGCCCAATCCCACTTCCAACAGCTATTACCCAGGTCCCAGCTACTATCAGCTCACTCTGGGATTGATGTAGTTGCCTCCTAATGGTTTTACCTGCTTCTATTATTCTCCAGCTACAGCCTGTCCTCTACACAGCAGCCAGAGTGATCCTTTAAAAATGTACATCAAAAGAGGTCACTCTTCTGCCAGACCCTGCAATGGCTTGCATTTCACTAAAGTTCTAAGTGTGTAGAAAGGTGAGGAAGACCCAACCAGGTCTGCTCCACTTCCCACTTCCCTACCATCATCTCCCCAACCTGATCTCTTTCTACTCTCACCTTTGTTCACACCAGCCCAGATACACTGACCTCTGTGCTGTTGCTGGAATATTCTAGGTTCACTGAGGCTGCAGAGTCTTTGCCTTGGCTGGTCCCTCTGCTTGGAATGCCCTTCCTCCAGATATTCACACAGCTCATTCAGCTCCTTCATTGTTGACTCATATGTCACCTTCTCGGTGAGGCCTGCTCTAATATTGCAGCATCTCCAATCTCCCTTACTTTACTCCATCTTTTCTCGTTTTCACAGTACTTATTGCCTTCTAATAAACTCTACAGTTATTTTTACCTCCGTGGTTTACTGTCTGGAATGTTAGTTCTAGAAGGGCAGGGATCTTTGATCTGCTCATGATCGGCACATAGAAGTTCCTCAGGAAATGATATTTGAATGATTGACATGTCACATTCAAAATGACCTCCTCCTCCTCTGTTGTCCTGCGATATGCATCATGGCTGAACCATTCTTTTCACTTCATTTCACTGCCTCACTTCATTTCTGGTACCCATGATCTGTCTTCCCAACTAGACTGTAAGTTTGGAGTGGTAACATCTGTGGTTTCATCTTGCGAATGATCCCATCTGCCTCCTTTGGCACAGCACTCTAATTTTCCTTAATGGAAGCTATCCTTTCTCCATCTCTTAATCCATGTGATTTTGGTTGGAGTAACATTATTCTGCCCCAGGGATGGATGTGTGGCCCAGACTTATCTGAATAGAACATGGCATTGCTCTAACAACAGGGATTGCTTTGGAAATGTCTATTGAATCCATCAAGGTACTGATGGGGAAATACGAGTACTTTTTTTCTATTGAGATTGCTAGAAATTTCTAGTATATCTCTTTGCCCCACTTTTTGAGTTCCTGTCTGGAATTAATGCTTTAACAGAAGAAAGCAGAGTCCAGAGATGTACAGTGGCAGATTTGTGACAACATTACTTAACTACCTAGATCCAGTTATGCCTAAAGTCCAACCCTAGAGTTTTCTAGTCACCTGAGCTAATGTGTACTTTTTTAAGAAACTAAAGCCAGTTTTACTAAAGTCAATAATACAATGCCTTATGCTATTTATTTTCTTATTCATTTATTCTTAAATCTGTTTCACGAAGAACTTAAAGATGCTTACAGAGGTACATAGAACTGTAAGATCAAGAGTTTAAAAAATAGTCGAAAAAAACAAGATAAGGGAGCAAAAGAGAGGAAAAAAATATGTTAGTCTGCAAAACATCTGCTAGGAAGTTCTGTACATTTTCATGGTGGGCCACACATTTAGCTCTGATATTTCAAGAGCCAAGGTTAAACGTACAGTGAAATTGGTTATAATCCCAGCACTTTGGGAGGCCGAGGTGGGTGGATCATGAGGTCAGGAGATGGAGACCATCCTGGCTAACATGGCGAAACCCTGTCTCTACTAAAAATACAAAAAATTAGCCATGTGTGGTGGTGGGCACCTGTAGTCCCAGCTACTTGGGAGGCTGAGGCAGGAGAATGGCGTGAACCCGGGAGGTGGAGCTTGCAGTGAGCCAAGATTGCGCCACTGCACTCAAGCCTGGGTGACAGAATGAGACTCCGTCTTAAAAAAAATAAAAATATAAATCACAACATACATAAAAGACATGAAACTGTGAAATTCCAGACTAGAGAGATTGATCTTATTTATCACCTATTTCTAGAATTCCACAGGTTTATTAAAAGAATTAAATAAATGAATGCAAACAAGTTGTATAGAGCTACCCAACTACTCCTGCTGTTGAGGCCACAGGGAATTACCTGCAATAATCTATCTAACTCTTAGTTTCACAATATTATTCCGAATCACAAAATTCACTCATCTAGGTTTCTCTTTGGGCTATAAACATTATAGTCACATAATGATTTGGACTTGAATTAAATAACAAAAACCCTCCAAATTTCATTTAGTTTATAGGTAAATTTGGCTTTGTGCAACAAGTGCGTTGTTTGTTAAGTAGATTATGTCACAAACATTATTTATCTTGACATTTATGTGCTCCTTAAGGCTAAAATATTATCCTTGTTTTTATGTATTGTACAAAACTTTGAAATTGTAGGTGATTAGGGGTTCTACATCGAATGGTAACTTCTCATTGCTTTGAGTTATTTGCTCTTTTTCATGTTTTCTTTTCTTTTTTTTTTTTGAGACAGGGTCTCACTGTGTCACTCAGGCTGGAGTGCAGTGGCACAATCAGGGCTCACCGAAGCTTTGACCTCCTATGGCTCAGGCGATCCTCCCAGCAGAACCTCCTGAGTAGCTAGCACTACAGGTGTGTACTACCACTCCTGGCTAATGTTTTTATTTTTTGGTAGAGACGGGGTTTGCTATGTTGCCCAGGCTAGTCTCAAACTCCTGGGCTCAAGTGATCCACCTGCCTTGGCCTCCCAACATTTTGGGATGACAGACATGAACCACCATGGCTCAATGGTGGCTTTTGGCTTCAATCTGCCAGCTCTATGATTGAACCAACTCACTAGCTTCTCGGTTCATTAACCTTATCACTTCCAATAATCTTTTCTTCCATCTACCTCAGTCGGCCCAGAACTACACTTATCAAGAAATATACTTCCTCCTATCCTTCCAAATCATTTTCCCAGCACAATAATTCCATCCATTCCTTCAAGACGTCTAGCCATTGATTCTACCACTTTGTCTTCTTCTGAGAGACCTCTCATATATCTCTCATATATTTTCCCCATTTGCCCAGGTAAAAGTCTGAAGTCTAACATTCTTATTCTTGTCTTCCTTATACCCTCAAATTTCTTGCCCTGGCACATCCCATCCCTAGTTATATCCTCAACCCAAGCCTCTGCCTGCTCCATGCTTGATACCCAGCAAGAAAATGTGATGTGAGGAAGGTTCCACATTACATTTAACAGCCACCATATCAAGTAGGAAAGAGTATAGTTCAGAAACTTGATTACATATCCTTAGTTAGTTTATTCGCTTACTCATCTAGGCCACTCATGTTTATTAAAGCTTTGTGTTTCCCTAATCTGGGGTGGAAGAGAACTTGCCCATCTTCCCAATCACCTCTGAACATGTACTGCATCTGCATTCTCATCTCTGTGTACTGGGTCTCTTCTTTTCTCATCTACTTATGCACTTCACTCCTGCAGTTGACACCACTCTTTCGTACATAATCCATTTCTCTCTGTCTTCTAGATTGTCTCCACCAGCTTACAAACGGGATAAGCAATCGTCCTCCTTGAAAAACCTCCCAAGTCTCCACTTCCATGTCCTATCACTGTCCTATTTCTCTGCTCTTCTTTATCAAATATGTTCACTGGGATAGTTATCTCTACTTACTGTCCTTTCTTTTCCATGTACCATTCTTTCCTAACTCATTCCAATCCAGGTTTTCATCTCCACCACTTTACTGAAACTGCTTTTGTCAAGTTCACTGATATGGTTTGGCTCTGTGTCCCCACCCAAATCTCATCTTGAATTGTACTCCCATAATTCCCATAATTCCCATGTGTTGTGGGAGGGACCTGGTGGGAGATCATTTGAATTGTAGGGGCAGATTCCTCTGTACTGTTCTTGTGGTAATGAATAAGTCTCACGAGATCTGATGGGTTTACCAGAGGTTTCTGCTTTTGCACCTCTCTCATTTTCTCTTGCTGCCACCATGTAAGAAGTGCCTTTTTCCTCCTGCCATGATTCTGAGGCCTCCCCAGCCATGTGGAACTGTAAGTCCAATTAAGCCTCTTTCTCTTCCCAGTCATGGGTATGTCTTTATCAGCAGCATGAAAAGGAACTAATACAGTCACCAAGGGCCTCCATTTTGCCAAATCCAGTGATTCCATTACCTCCCACTGGGTCCCTCCCACAACACGTGGGGATTATGGGAACTACAATTCAAGGTAAGATTTGGGTGGGGACACAGCAAAACCGTATCACCAACCTACTCCTGTCTCAGGGCCTTTACACTTGCTGTACCTCCACCTGAAATCTTCCTCCACTAGATTTTCACATGACTTGCTCACTCATTTCATTCAATGTTCTGCGCGTGTCTCCTCTCCTCAGAGAGACCTTCCCCGACACCCCATCTAACAGTGCCTACTGCCTCCATTGTTCTCTATCCTCTTGTCCTGCTTTGAATTCCTTCATAGCACTTAGCACTAACTGACATGACTTTATAAATTTCTTTGTTTCCTACTTGGCTGCACTACTAGAATGGAAACTCTCTGAGGACATGGGACATCTTTCTCTTGTTCACTGTGGAATTTCTAGTGTTTAGAACAATTTCTGACAAATTGTAGATATTGAATAAATACTAATTAGATAAATAGCTACTGTCATTTATTGGAATATGGATGTGTAACAGACACAGCAGTAGGTACTATGAATACTGGGACAAGTGAGACTATTCCTGCCCTCCAGGAGTTGCCAGTCTCGTGCGGTCATTCTTGACATGTTCTCCTTGGGGTGTCAACATTGGCATCATGTGGGAATTTATTAGAAAGACAAATTCTCAGATCCCATCCGGACCTACTGAAATAGCAACACCATGGTGGGGCATCTGCCTGCATCTTAACAGGCCCTCCTGTCAGCACTGACGTGGGGTGGAGTTTGAGAACCACTGGTCTAGTGGGAAAGTCAGATCTTAAACAAGCAGTTATGGTATAGTGCTGGCCAGTGTCATTAGCAAATGCTAGAAATTTAAAGAATTTCTTTGCTACAGGTAAGACTACTATGCCACTGCAAATAAATTCCCCAGCATATTTATCATTTTCCATTTTCCTGTTTCCACTTTTCTAAAGCAAGTGAACTTATACTCTCAACAGAAGGGAAAGAAAAACAAAACCAAAACCAAAACTGTAGGTTCAAGACCAAGGGAGTTGTAGCCTAGTTTAACCAGTTTTCTAAATCCAGTTAAACTAGGTTATGACTCTCAGGGCTGGCCCATGCTCTGTGCTGTTTAAATTACGAATCTCAAAGTGGATTGGAACAACAGGCCCAGTGTTGCCTGGTGTGAGCCCGTAGAGTACCTAGACAATAGGAGTCACTCACAAACAAGGACTTAATACAGTGCTACGGATCAAAACCTCAGTGGAAAGTTAGCCTTGGTCCAAGAAAGCAGGCCAGCTTGATTTCAGCCCCACTCTATCTGCACTGTCCACATGTGAGCGTCTCTGCTTAAGGTTTCTGTTAATGAGTTATTAGAGTTTTTAGTGAACACTAGTGGGCTGTTTCCCCACCCCCCTTACAAACACCAGTTAGCCTGCCCAGACCTCTGATTTCAGCATCAGATAAAAAGAAGACTTGCTGGACGTTTCCACCTCATGTTTACCCACTGAGCAATACTTTGTGAATCAGTTTAATTGGCTTGAATACCTCAGACATGCTATCAGCTGATAAATCAGCAGGAGGCTCTTAGAAAATTAGGTCAACCTTAACCGTATTTTAGAACTTGGAGTTGGAAAGAAAGAAAATAAAAGAAAGGAAGAAAAAGGAAAGAAGTTTGACTTGGTTTCAGTGCAGTGAATTTATTGGCTATTTCAAATCTTCCAGGATGTCTGCTGAAGCCCATATGAAAACAGTTAAATGCTATTCTAACAGACTCCAATATGCTAGGAATATGATAGGGGATGTTGAATGGAAAATTCTCTAATTACTATGTTCATATTTCATGTTGAAATATATTCAAGATTAACTGTATTCTAATGGGATGGTACATGTATCCAAAACATTTGGGGGCAGCTTGGTTGGGTGGGAAGGAAAAACAGCTTAATTAGGCCAGAGATAGAGTGTTCGTAGAATTTCTTATTGTATACAGCTAGTTTTAAATTTCTTCTTTCACAAGTTTGAGCTACTGTTTATGAAATCAGCCTTGTTAGGAAATAAAGTAGGTCAGCATGCCCATCTTTCCATTTCTGCACATGTGGGGCCATATTTGATGCAATGTGAGCCGTAAGAGTCAGGACAGCCGCCTAAGGTAAGGTATGAGGTACATAAGGCCCTCTGTGGGTTTCACAGTCATCTACTGAATTTGGAAACCAGTCAGTTTTTCTGAAAATATACTGAAAATGACATTAAACTACAGGCCGAGTTTTCAATATGTTGTAAACATCCTCACAGCGAGAGCAAAAATAGCTTTTGATTCATTGCCTGCCAGTGCTTGCTCTTAAGAGTAGCCAAGAGGAGCAAAGAAGCTGGAAAGGAAAAAATAAAACCAGAAAGAGACAGAGACAGAGAGACAAGAGAGAAAAAGAGGGTCGCGGGTTGAGAGAGACAGAGAGAGAGAGAGAGGAAATTTTAAAGTAAACAAGCAGCTCTAAGTATCCTGGACTTAACTTGCTAAAAACCTTCAGCGGAAAGGGCAAGCCTCACTTGGAGGATCCTTGGGTAATAAAAGATGTCTTGGTTTTATGAAGGTAACTGGCACTGGCAGAGCTGCTGGCTACCTGCCTGCATAGTCCCACGACCTATAACTTAATTTGGATTTTGGATTCATGCAAATATGAGCATCAGAGAGGAAATAAAGTCTCAGCTGACAACCAGAATGAATTTCCCAGCAGAGCTCATGAGTACATCCTTACTGTGAAGAAATAAGGGGTTTTCCAGGGTTTCCCAATTCTCAATACTTCTAGCACTTGGATATAAAATGATAAGCAGAGTCCATTTATAGATGACAGAGGGAGGGAAAAAATACAAGAAGAAATGATGTTCATAATATTTAGAGTATGCACATGGGAAAGATACTCAGAAGAAACAATGCTGATTATATAAATATTGCACTCTAAAGTTTGATGAAGTTAGTAGTATTTGTTTTCTTATTCTCTACTATTTTTATTGCAAATTTATAGAATTTAACATTGTTTTCTTTTACAATGGCATTTTAATTGAGTTTTAAAACCTTCAAGCATGTTTAAAACCATTGCATTCTTCTTTATTCCATATTCCTTTGAGTAGCTCACATCTTTTAAAAAACTTTGCTCCTGGATCTCATAGAGTCAGTTTTAGGAGTGATGTTCCCTGTTTCAGGCCACCATATTTGCTCTATTTAATAACATGTTATTGCAGAGATTTCATAGGTCACCAAAGAAGCTCTAGTTATCTGCTTCAGCCCAGATTCCTGGGTCCAAATCCCAGTTGCACAGTTTGGTAATTGTTCAGCTTTCACAAGTTACATATTTTCTCTGTAATTCAGTTTCCCCATTTTCGAAATGGAGACAAAAATAATACCTATCGCATAGGGTTGTTGTGGAGGTTAAATGAGTTGATATAAATTAAGCGCTAGAGTAATTCCTGGCATATGGTAGGTACCATAGAAATGTTAGTTGTTATTCTGAGTCACTCAATCATTCATTTATACATCTAAGTTTTATTGGGTTATCTATGCTCTACTCCTCTGGCTACAGGGCCTTGGCAACTATAGTTCTCTTCACCTCAATGTTTTTCCCCCTCTTTACCTGAATAAACTGTACTTTTCCTAACTGAACCTGAATGCCATTTTCTATTAGAGGTTCCCCTGTACCCCTAGAATAGATCAGATTTTCAGTGTCCTGAGTTCTCTTCCTTCATCACATTTATAACAGAGTTTGTAATTATGCATTTGGCTTTTATTATTTGGCAACTATATGCTCCTCCCTAGACCGTGCACCCCATAAGAGCATGTACCGTGCAAGTTTTTGTCCATTGTATCCTCAGTGACTACCGGAGAGTAGATGTTCAAGAAGTAATTGCTGCTGAACCAGTGGGCAAATGTGCCATCACTGTACTGGGCACTAATGAGTAAAGATCAGTAATTCCTGCCCTTAAGGTGCTTGAAGACAACTGGAGGCTGGAGTCCAGTCTGGACTCAATTTCAATTGTCCAGGTGAATAATGAGGAAAAGCTCAACCTAGGGCAGTAGCAGTGTTTCAGATCAACTGGCTCTGTGGCCTCATCACCTGCCCTGGTGGCCTCCAGAGCACTTGATGGCAGGGTCCCAAGGACAGGCAATAAGAATCTGGCTAGCAAAGCGGGATAAAGTGCCTATGCCCTTTCAGAAAATTGCCCTTGGGAACCCTCAATTCATACTGACTCTCTAGCTCAATGATAGCAGGAAACTCCAAGAAATTTCTCTCCGATTTTTTTCTTGGATAATTTATTCAGGCTGCTACTGACAGTGCCTCTGCAAAGCTTCCTCTTCCTGTAAAATAACTTTATACTTAATTGTGAGTTCAGTGGTAGTTGTGATTCTCAGATGTCTATTATTTTAAGGAGTTGGCATAGATCTACTGTTCTATGCATAACATTTGACTGCATCTTCAAACTTTGCCTGGTGTTTCACTACCACATACTCAGTTCATCTATGTAGTGTGGAGAAAAACACAGATTGGAGGACTTCATCTCAAAACTTCAATCCAGCTGAGGTTGTATCTTATTTCTATTTCCTTTCTACACTCACAGGAATAATAGTTTTACAGCGATGAACATCATCAAGAAACACTTAAGTACTTATATCTTAGTAAGTAGGTCATGGCATATAGGACTTTAGGTTATAGGTCTTTTATGTCTCTACTATATGTCTCTACCATATCATATAACCAGCTATATGACTTCGGGTTAATTACTTAATATACTGTACCCTCGTTTTCTTTCTGTATTATGCAGGTTATTATGATACTTGCATCACAGTTTCTGTGCAGTTAAAGTGTGAGGATGCAGTGAAGTGATTAGATCAGGGGTCCCCAACCTTCAGGCTGCAGACATATATGCGGGCCTATTAGGAACCAGACTGCAGACATATACGCGGGCCTATTAGGAACCAGGCTGCATAGCAGGAGGTGAGCAGCAGGCAAGTGAGCATTACTGTCTGAGCTCCACCTCCTGTTAGATCAGTGGTGGCATTAGATTCTCACAGGAGTGTGAACCCTATTGTGAACTGTGCATATGAGGGTTGTAGGTTAAGTGCCCCTTGTGATAATCTAATGCCTGATGATCTGAGGTGGAAGAGTTTCATCCCTAAACCATCTCCCCCAACCCTTCCCTGGTCCATGGAAAAATTATCTTCCATGAAACCATTCCCTGGTGTCAAAAAGGTTGGGGATCAATGGCTTAGATAATACATGCACAGAATGCTCAATAATGGTAGGAATAAGGCTGATGCTGATACTTACAATGTGCTCCTCATTTGTGAAGTTCATCATGATCTCAACTCAGGAATTTACATTAAAGTTGTCCAGGACTGCCTATGCATCTAGGTATGTGCTAGAGGCAAACTCAAATTATCTCCAGAGGAAGTCATCTTCAACTTAAGTCACATAGAATCCCCTCAGATACTTAAGGACAATGACCAACATACAGTTAAAAATAATCAAGCACATAAGGAAACAAGGAAATAAAGCAAAAAGAGTGAGAGTTGAGAGTGAGAGCAGAGACAACAGAGAACAAAAAATAAATAAAAATAAAGACTTCAGATATTGGACTAATCAATACAAAATTATAAAACAATGAATTCAGAGTATTTACATAAATAAAAAGCAAGCTTGATAATAGCTACAAGCAATAGGAAACTCTAAAAATGGCAGAGACGAACTCTGGGTAACATTGTAGCTGAATCTTTTCATTAGCTTTTCCCTTTACCATAGCCCTTTACACAGCCTGGTCTGCCAATTTCCCATTTTAGGTCTGGGCCTTGAGTTGAACCCTAATTTTAAAGTTGGGGTCCCAAAACATGCTTTTGATATGTTGCTTACTCTAGAATGGGATGGATTCCACTTCCTGTGCTTCCTTGGCAGAGTTGGAAATCTTGCCAGGAATGGACAGATATCCTGAGACCTCAACTTGTTGTAGGCTAGTAGCAAATCTCACTCCCTATTCTCTGTCCACTTTGGTTTATATTTCACAGAAAACAGATCTCAAAGTGGTTAAAATAGAAAAGAACTTGATTATTTCACAAAACAGGAAGTCAAAAGGTAGCCTGGGCTGTTGAGTTGGTTAATTCAGCAGTTCAGCAACGAACTCAGATTCATTCTTTCTGCCTTATTGTCCACACCATTGACTTGATTCTACGGCTGGTTTTACCCTTCATCTCAAAGTGGCTGTCAGGAGCAATCAGAAGCACGTGTGTGTTTATTCAAACTCTGTCAGGGAGAGAGAAAGCGAGGCTCCCCAAAACCACTGGCTAAAAGTCTTTTCTTTGTTCTGATTGGGCCAACACAAGTCGTGTGACCACTCTGGTCTAAACATATTTACTGATTGGCTTAAATCCGAATTTCTCAACCAATCACTGGCACGAAAGAACTGATTTATAGAAATGGCTTAAACCAGTGAGTAGTTCCTGATTCTCCAAAGGGCTGAAACTAGCACTGTGAGGAAATGTAAGGGGCTGTTGTCACAATGATTTGAGAGAACAGGTGGAATAGAAGTTAAATGTCTTACAAAGCATAATGATGATGACAATATAGTCTCACACAGTAATACACTGTCCTCTGACCTGCAGGACATTTAAAAAAAGACCTTTATTGAGATATAATTTACATACCATAGAACTCAAACTCACCTATTTAAAGTACACAGCTTAATGCTTTCTAGGTTATTCAAAGAGTTTTACAACTATCACTATGATCAATTTTAGAACATTTTCATCTTTCTCTCTCCCCCAAAAAAAACCCCATACTTGCATACTCACTCGACTTCCCACTCTCAGTCCTAGGAAACCTCTAATCTACTTCCTGCGCTATAGATTGTCCTAGTCTGGATTTTTGATATGCAGTCTGGTGTCACTTAACAACGGCAATACTTTCTGAGAAATGTGTCATTAGGCAGTTTTCATGTTGTGGCAACACCATAGAGTGTACTTGTACTAACCTAGATGCTATAGCCTACTACGTACCTGTAATATATAGTATAGCTTATTGCTCTTAGGCTGCAAATTTGTACAACATGTGACTGTACTGAGTACTGTAAGCAATTGTTACACAAAAGTATTTATGTATCTAAACATGTGTAAACATAGAAGAGGTACCTGTGTTAGTCTGTTCTTGCATTGCTCTAAAGAAATACTTGAGGCTGAGTAATTTATAAATAAAAGAGGTTTGGTTGGCTCATGGTTCTGCAGCCAGCACAGGAAACATAGCTCTGGCATCTGCTTGACTTCTGGGGAGGTCTCAAGGAGATTTTACTCATGGCAGAAGGCAAAGCAGGAGTGGGTGTGCCACATGGCCAGTGCAGGAGCAAGAGAGAAAAGCGGTGAGGTGCCACACACTTAAACAACCAGATCTTGTGAGAACTCACTCACCATCACAAGGAGAGCACCAAGCCACGAGGGATCCACTCCAATGACCCAAACATCTCCCACCAGGCCCCATCTCCAACACTGGGTATTACATTTCAACGTGAGATTTGGTGGGGAGATATATATATATATATATACACACACACACATACACACACACATGCAAATTATATTGGTACTGTAAAAATATGGTATGGTAATTTTATGGGACTACTGTTGTATACACAGTCCGTCATTGACCAAAACATCAGCAGCACATGACTGTAAATCGAATGAAACAGTATGTGGTCTTTGGTGGCTGTCTTCTTTTAGTTAGCATGTTTTCAAGGTTCATCCATGTTGTAGTATGCATCAGTACTTAATTATTTTTCAGTGTGAATAAGATGTTCAGTGTGAATAAACAATGTTCCATTGTTTGGAGATACCACATTTTATTTATCCATGCATCATAATGAATATTGAATCATCACTGATGGGCATTTGAGTTGTTTCCTCTTTGTTGCTGTTTTGGACATTCGTATACAAAGTTTTGTGTGAACATATGCTTACATTTCTCTTGGGTAGATACCTAGTAATGGAATTGCTGGGTCATAGGGTAACTCTATTTTTAAACTTTGCAGGAACCGCTAGACTGTTTTCCAAAGCAGCTGCACCATTTTTACATTCTTCCCTGATCTGCAGGTGGGAATAGCTCTATAATCATTTGAGTGCATTATATGACTGATTTACATATAAACATAAAGCATTGATTTGCAAGATACAATTGGCAACCACACTATTCGTTGTATTTCAGCTACCAACAAAACACATCTTCTATCAGTCTATACCAGTGGCTGTCAGCCAGAGGTAATCTTTCCCCCAGAGGTGGTTTGCAATGTCTGGAAACATTTTCGGTTGTGAGGTGTGTGTGTGTGTGTGTGTGTGTGTGTATGTGTGTTACTAGTGTCTAGTAGATGGAGTCCAGGGATGCTGTTAAATATCTGACAATGCATAAGACAGCCTCCAACAACAACAAAAAGACTTACCTAGCCCAAAATGTCAATAGTGCTGAGGCTGAGAAAATGTGATGTCAACTCATAGTTCTCAAATTCACAATGCTTCTTTTTACAAGTATACCACTTCCTATTATTTATTATGTGCCTTAAAGGAGTCATGCCTGGGCATTTTCTGATTGGAATGCATATAATTTTATTATAAGAAATGTTTAAAATCTCTTATAGTTAGGAAATTATGTAGATTATATAAAATATAGATTATACTAGCTTTGAATTTCATTTCTGGATAATATAACTGCTAGAACAGGAATCGATGGTTTGGATCCCTCAGAATCAACACTGGGAGCGGGGTGGGTGCAGCTTCCTCAGAGACCCTTGAGCCTCCAGGGGAGGGATGGATGCTCGAGGGAGACTGGGGCTCTGTGAGGGAGGCGAAGAGGAGAATGCTGGACAGACAGTGAACAGGGTCTGCTATAATTCCTAGTGTTTGCAAAGATCCAGATTTTAGCTCCCGGGGAAGCCTAACTGTATTTCCTACCTTGTTACTTTATAATCTTCTTTCTTTTTTAGCTTCAACTCATTTCAGTAGATTATGTTATTTACAACCCGAAAGATCCAGAAGTAAAACAAAGGCAAGTGGGAAGATAATGTAAGTGAAGGAAAACATAGTATGATATACTCATAAGTTTAAAGAAGGACTGTTATAGATGTGAATTAAAACTGTCTTGCCTGTTGGCTCTTATCAGCAGATGTGGCTATGGGGCTTATTCGTTTAAGAATTTGAAAAAGATGGAGAAAACTTAACCTTCATATTGAAGATGGTGCAGAGTTTGCATGTGGCCAACAAAGGCTTCACAACAAAAGAGGTGTCATGGGAAAAATTAGAGTTGAAAACATTTCCTGCCTCTGGGAAGTAGGTGCTATGAAATTTTCCTCTGCTCAGCAATCAAGTAGCACATTTCTCTACTGGTCTGTGAAGAAGAAGGCAGTACTATGGCTGAAGAGTTAAACTTTTCTTTGCAGCTTTGAACCTCACTGTGCATGAGAATGTCAGCATATGTGTCCATGCCTATCTGTGCATGTTTGAGTTTAAATCAGATTCCTAGATACTGCCCTAAGGGATGACAATCTTAGTAGGTCCTGTGGGTGCCTTGGAATCTGCATTTCAAACAAATGCTTCCTCCCCATCCTTTATTCCCCTCTCCTCTTCATGATTTTGATCCAAGCTTTGAGAATTTTGCTTTAGATGTAATGATTCTGGTCTTTTTCATGACTGAGGCAAGAGTTGGGAAAGACAGCGCTGCTAGTTTGTCATGTTGCAGTGAGCTTACTCAGATCCGTTTGTCAGCTCAGCTTTCTGACTGCTTAGAGGGCCAGAGAAGCTGGCTCTTCTGGGAATGGCTGACATTCCCTCTACAGTGGAATTTCCTTTGCTGCAGAACCTGTGGCCTGCATCACGCTGTGCACAGATTTTGTTGCTACTCAGTAAGATTTCCTTGAAGTGGCCTCAATTGAGCGATGGCTAGGAATGGGGCTTGCAGGCCCTAAGAGCACACTGATTGCAATGTGGACATCATGCAGGGTTTTGCAATGCAGAGGAAAATGGTGTTGGGCCAGTGATCATGTCGGCTGCCTTATGAAATGTACTACTTGTGCCCTCACAGAGGAGTTACTCTTGACACTGACCAGGGTTAGCGGAAGTGATGAATGTATTTATATGTGTGTATAACCCCTGATGGGTTGAGGTTTCTGTGTTTCCAATGGACTTTGATGTGGAGGAGAAAATACATTTCAAGAAGAAATCCCAGTAGGAGAGAAGGCTGGGTGCCTTCCCCCACCCCCAAAGGCATTCTGATCCAGATAGAAAGCAGGCCCTGAGGATATAAAAATTTGAAGTGCTGTGGAAAACAGTAATTTCAGCTGGGACTGCTGGTGGGTGTGGAGAGATGACTCAGATTCATGAAAGAGAATCAAAGACATCCTGGAAAGAAGAAATGTGTTTGGTAGCATATGGTTGTTTTGCCTTTTCTTTCCGGGAATGGGGAGCTTTGAGAAGGAATACAGGACATATACTAGTGCTAGGGAGGACTAGGGAGCTAGATGTCATCTGCCAAGGCCAGAGGTGTCCTCAGAAAGAACAATAGGCCATCTTGGTGACAGAAATGGTACCAGTGCTTCCTGGGTAGCAAATACCAGGAACTCTATAGCACTGCTCACCTCAGCCTACCCCATGACAGACATTGCCAATGGATCACAGTGCCCTTTTTCACTTGAGGCAGTCATTAGCAATAGGTCAGAGTTAGTACTCCAGATGAGGTTGAAGATGCGTAAGCATTACACCAGAGAAGATCAGAGAGAATGTCTCAGACCAGACGAAATGTAGAAACAAGACAAATATCACAGAATGGTTCCAAAGCTTCAAAATATTTTGGGGGATTCTCCGATTCCTTTCGAAGGACTATGAGAAACCTAAGATAATTTCTATCAATGATAATAAAAGCAGCTATTATTTATCAAACACTTTCAATATGCAGGCACTGAGCTATTTTTGTGTCATTTAATCCTCATAGCAGTGTTGTGAGGGGCTGACATTCCCATTTTATAGGTGAAGAAACTGAGCTCAGAGAGGTTGATTGACTTTCTCAGGGTCACCCAGCTAATAGGTTGTAGCTTATTGTCATTACTATATTTTACCCTGTAGTTACCCTCTTATCTCATTCCTCATACTCTCCCTCCAGTGTTTATCTTATATTTAGAGTTTATCTGTCATCTATAGTCAGGCACGGTTTCCTACACTCAAAAGGGTGCAAAACTGCATGGGTGGGTGCACACAAACACACACATCCTCTAAGGGCAGCTTAGGTGTCCCTCCCCTGTACTCCCACAGTACCTTATGATTACTCCAATCAATGCACATATCACCCTGTTTTTAATTCCCTTATTATTTATTTCCCCCATAGGACTGAAATCATTTAACACAGGGACTTTCTTGTTTATTTTTTGGAGGCTTTTGATAACTAAATTATTAAGATTCCAAGTTGTTCCGTAACTTGGCAGAATACTATCTTGGTATCTTGAATATTGTATCTCATATTCAATGAGGAACCATATACATGTTGCTCATTGAATATTCTGACACCTTTTTTTCACTAAACTTCTGTATAGAAACACTGTGTGAACAATACTTGCCAGCTGGTATTTTGAGCCCACAAATTGGTGAGATTTTTGTAGGATAGAATAAAAGCTCTAAGTGAAATGCTATCATTCTTTCTTTCCCCAAAGAGTATGAGGCTCTTTGAGCAAAACACATGTATATATGCATACTTCTGTCTATATACATTTTAATAATAACAATAGCTGTCATTGACAACTATTAATTGACAACCTAATATGTTCTAGGCCTGTGCTAAGACCCCAAGTAACATTCTGTCATTTATGTTTTGCCTTAGGATATGTTTTAAGCATAATTTTCCAGAAGATAAAATTGAGGCTCAGAGAAATTAGGAAATCTGCCTGAGGCCACACGGCCAGGAAATGATTGAGCTAATATTCCGACCTAAAAGGTTTACCTACAGAGTGTCGGTCTTAAGCGGGCATTTAGAATCCAGAGGGCTTGGGCTCAAGATTATCTCCCTCAGTCTGGTGAATGCAGGGTAATGCAAAGGCTTAGCCCCAGTCAGACTTCTGACCAGCTCCCTGAGATTTGTTTATCCCCTAAATTACCTGTGCAAAGATTTCTGCCTTCGCCATCTCCCATCTCTGCTTGTGGAGAGTGGGTTCAGGAGTGAGGGGAAGCATGCAGAAATTGTTAGCTGACACCTCGCCCTGGTCATTCCCATGACTTATGAGTGCACATCAGACACACAGTTGCCAAACACTCTCACGTGATACTCATTTTCCTTGGGTCCCAGCTGCCTGTGAGTCCAGAAAGAAAGCTGGGGCCAGTGCCGGGGTCAGCCGAACAAACAGATGGAGATGAGCAGAGGTGACACACGATCACTCCTCGGCATCTGCTGGGCCTGTCGCGGCTGCTCTGGCTGGCTGATACCTTGACCCAGCTAATCCTGTTGGTCATCCTGGTGCCGGCTGTGTTGTGTCGCTCATCCTACCCTTGGGGTGACTTCTGCTTTCCTTTGGAAAGTCAGACCAATAATGCTGGACTGCTTGTCTCCGTCCTCGTCTTAGGGCAGCCAAGCCCTCACGTGGACTAAAGAGCTAGCCAAGGTGCCAGTCTCTAGGAAGTTTACGGATAATATTAGTCTATCTCCAGGTACTTCTGTTCTTGGTGTTTTGTTATCTGACACCAACAGTGCTTATATTCCTGCTACGGTTAGCTAAGGTTTTAAGAATACCATGCTAAAAGAGTAAACGACCCAGGCTTATGTGGGGGTGGTTCTTTGGGTCCATGGCCGCAAACTTCATCCCTCTACCTCTCTAATAGTTCCTGAGCACCTATTATGTGCCAATCACCGTATTAGGGATACTGCCAAATTGATAGTGAAAAAATCCAATTTCATTAGTGCCGCCACAGAACATAGAATCTACTAGAGGAGCTGAAAATTAAACTAGCTAGAAACAGATCGATATAATTACGATACGAGCAAAGCCATAAAGGAGAAGAGTGTTGCAGGAAGTGGTAGGTGAAGACTCAGAAGCAGACAACAGCTTGACTTCTTCTAGGAACTGAAAGGTGGCCCTGGGACTGGGGTGTGGTAGATGACGGGGAGTGGGGAGGAGATTGGGAAGGCCAGGCGGGCACAGGTCAGATCATGCAAGGGAGCTTGAGCTTGTTTTCTTTCTTTCTTTTTTTTTAAATTTAAGTTCTGGGATACATATGTTGCCAGATGTGCAGTTTTGTTACATAGGTAAATGTGTGCCATGGTGGTTTGCTGCACCTGTCAACCCATCATCTTAGGTATTAAGCCCCACATGCATTAGCTATTTATTCTGATGCTCTCTCTCCCCCGCCCACCCCCTACCCCCAATAGGCTCCAGTGTGTGTTGTTCCCCTCCCTGTGTCCATGTGTTCTCATTGTTCAGGTCCCACTTATAAGCAAGAACGTGTGGTGTTTGGTTTTCTGTTCCTCCATTAGTTTGCTGAGAATAATGGCTTTCAGATCCATCCATGCCCCTGTAAAGGACATGATCTTATTCTTTTTTTTTTTTTTTTTTTTTTTTTTTAGGCTGAGTCTTGCTCTGTCACTCAGGCTGGAATGCAGTGGCACACTATCGGCTCACTGCAACCTCCGCTTCCCAGGTTCAAGCAATTCTCCTGCCTCAACCTCCTGAGTAGCTGGAACTACAGGCATATGCCACCACACTTGGCTAATTTTTTGTATTTTTAGTAGAGATGGGGTTTTACCATGTTAGCTAGGATGGTGCCTGTCCCCTTACCTCATGATCCACCTGCCTTGGCCTCCCAAAGTGCTGGGATTACAGGCATGAGCCACTGTTCCTAGCTGATCTTGTCCCTTTTTTATCGCTGCATAGTATTCCATTGTGTATATGTACCACATTTTCTTTATCCAGTCTATCATTGATGGGTATTCGGGTTGATTCTATGTCTTTGTTATTGTGAATAGCCTGGGTTTGAGTTTCACTGGAACACACTGAAGGGTTTCAAGCACGTGAATGACATAATCTGGGTGATATTTTAAAGTAACTTGTCTCCTTTCAGTGTGGAAAATATTTGGGACAGAGCTAGAGTGGAAGGAGTAAGATAAATTAAGAGGCTATCACAGTGCCTTGGGAAAACTAAGATAGCTGTAATAGCAGTGGAGAAAAGTCAAGGATCTTAAGATTATTCTTTGTGGTGATGTGGAAACAAAATGACAATAGGTCAATGGTCTGGGTGACTCAACTTCTCTTTTGCAAGTTAAAAATTCTAAAAATTAGTCTGTTTAGAAATTACCATTCTCATTGTGTATTAAGTGAAAGTAATTGGACAACTGAACACAGATTTTGTGCAAGAATATACATTGCAAAGCTGTTCGTAATAGCAAAAAATTCTCCATGAGTTTCCCAGATATCAAATCTAGGAACTTGTTTAACATATTACAGTTCACTATATAATGCTATTACATGAAACAGTTACATCTATTTATTGCTATGGACAGACATTCATAGTGTAGTGAGTGAATAGAGCATATTTAAAATCATATGGACATATGATGATGCCATTGTTTGGTTACATCTGCAAAGAAAACTCTTAAATAGCATGCAGTGAAATATTAACAATGATGAATACTGTGTTTGAGAAATTATGGTAATTACAAATCTTTTTATCATTTGTATTTTCTGTTTCTTTCACCATATATTAGAGTGTGTAATTTTAATAATTTAAAAATCATTTCCTATACATAGGTAGTGGATTAACTATGATAAGCTATATATATTTCACATACACTATATATATTTATATTCATCTGTATTATTGCTAAACACATTGGTTTACTCATTGAATCTTTGTACATGCCTTACTTTTCCCTTTCTCTTGTTTGTAATCTTCATTTATGTTGTTTTGGAGTATCTTTCTCACTTTCCTTCCTTGTATCTAAATTCACTCTTGCATAAATATGGTGAGCACATAATTTCTTATACAAACTGCAACACTTATGAGAATGAAAGGAGGCTGGGCACAGTGGCTCATGCCTGTAATCCCAGCACTTTGGGAGGTTGAGGCAGGTAAATCGCTTGAGGTCAGGAGTTCAAGACCAGCCTAGCCAACACGGTGAAACCCCGTCTCTACTAAAAATATAAAAATTAGCCAGGTGTGGTGGCGGGTGCCTGTAGTCCCAGCTACTAAGGAGGCTGAGGCAGGAGAATTGCTTGAACTTGGGAGGCAGAGGCTGCAGTGAGCCAAGATCGTGCCACTGCACTCTAGCCTGGGCGACAGAGAGAAACAACGTCTCAAAAAAAAAAAAAAAAAAAAAAAAAAA